>NC_090902.1:5740609-6013109 GCF_040956055.1 Brachionichthys hirsutus
GTGTCTTTGAGTGCATGTACCGGTAGTTTTTATTTTCATTTGCAACCCTGTTATTTATTATTTGTAATCAGCTGCACCTCCTTGATAAATTTGGCATTTGGAGAGGAGCCCAGGGTAGCTGGTAGGAATCCTGACCTTAGTTTCACGGCAGATAAAGCGCATTACTTCAGTTAAACCAACGAGTGAGTGGAACCTCTAATTACCTTCACCATGATGTCAACCCAGGCAGCATTTCAACAAGTGCAGTGGGATGGTTTGTACGGTAACAATAAGAGTAGCAATTTTTGTATCGATGTACTGTAAATATACATACATGCTAGTATTGCCTGGTAGTACCGAGTATACCAGCCTTCCGATAGTATGTACAGTTAGTGTTCCAGCTG
The DNA here is from genome assembly GCF_040956055.1 of Brachionichthys hirsutus. Taxonomy (NCBI): domain Eukaryota; kingdom Metazoa; phylum Chordata; class Actinopteri; order Lophiiformes; family Brachionichthyidae; genus Brachionichthys; species Brachionichthys hirsutus. The sequence continues at coordinate 5,740,993 of NC_090902.1, forward strand.
ACGTTTCTGATTTTAATTTGTACTTATCGTTGCCAGAATGTCAAATATATATTCGCCTGTAGCTGCAGCTGCACAGAGCCTCCCATTTGTGCTCAGGAACAGGAATCTCCTTCAGTAGGAGTGGATCCCAATGAACACTCCCCAGAGGAAGGTCAAAAGTCAGAGACTAACAAATATTATAACATCAAAGTGAAGATATTAAGATCTGAAAATGTAACAACAACACATGAAGCTGAAATCACAGCCTGAATCTGGAAATGTGAAATCTGCATCTGAAAGACATAAGACCTCAAATATCAAAATACAATACTTCAAAAGAATTCCTGAACTGAATCCAAAATTATTTTAGACCTTCCCTAGACCCATGTTCGGTGTGAATCACAATATAGGGGTACTAAGGTGGTTTGTGGAAATGAAAAGAGGTATCGCATAAATATATATAAAAAACAAAAATAGCATTGCAACCAGGAGATGTTCAAAAACACGAGTGTAGTTAGAGGAGGTTGTTCCACAAATATTGTTTTGCAAAGTGGCGGACTCAGAGGAGATTGGTTTTCCCATCAAGGTTCCAAACATTCCTCACCAAGAATGTTCACTTAAGACTGAGGTAGACCGGAATATAAACTGCAATTGCCAAGTCTCTTCCACATCCTTCCCGACTCTCCGTCTTGTCTGCACAAAGCGCGAGGGCAGGAGGAAGAAGAAGAGTGCGGTCCCCGCGTGTCAGGCGCGAGGCTTATCAGGCTTCACCCTCCATTGAACATGTGGTTGTCATCAGGAAGGATGGAGAGGCTGCTTGTTCACGGCGCTAGTCGGAATAGAGTGCAAAATAAACATTGCTCATCCTGTTATCCTCTCCTGCCGTGTTTGCCTTCGCATGCTCCACGTGAACCAGTTTGGTTACAATCAGCTTGCGCTGCCTTTGTCTGTGCGGTGGAGTTGAAAGCTGGATGGGCTGACAATGCAACCTTTTCAAGTTAGGACGATAAACCTAGACAAGAAAGGCTCATGTTGAAAAGCTGCTATTCCTATTACACAAAGACTGTCATCTGCGTAACTTTACAGTGCGTATAACTTGGATGCACTGTGGGAAGCAAAGGAGTGCCAGGTTCAGTGCTGGCTGCTTGATTGCATAGCGGCATGGTTGCATAGTCACGAACAAAGGTTGCCTTAACTGTGCATCCACCCTTTTGTTCCTGCGTAAAAATATGTAGTGGGAGACAAGGATGGGGGGGGTGGGGCACATACAGACAGACGCACGTTAAATTACCGGAGACCCAAAATGCCTCTGGAATGTTTTATCAAGGGGTGGAATGCTTTGCCCTGCCTTGAATTTGTGACCTAGTTCTTTGTGCATGTGTTATTCTAGCGAGCCCGTCGGTGGCTCATCATCAAGTAAAGACGGGACACATTCGTTTTATTTGTTTTGATTCACCCAGGCAGGCGATATAGAGATGACTAGGTCCAATTGAATAGGTACATGACAAATAGCTGGGGCCTACAGTACACAAAATCTCGCTGACCCTGCAGGACAGAGAGAAGCTGCAGGAAGCCCCTCGTTACAGTGACAAAAAAGGCTCAGCGCTCCAACTGGACAGTTTCTAAAGTTGTACCGATGAGAAAAACGGTTCTGGGAACAAGTCCTGTAAGAGAGACTTCTGGTTTAGATCATGTACTTTTTTTTCTGTGGTTAGGGTCAGGGTTATGTGGTCTCTTAGGTTTGGAGCAGTTTACAGTTTTAAAGTTATAAATGTAAAAAGAAAAAAATGCACCCAACGAACAAACCATTGTTAGTTTGCAATGCTGTGATCTCTAACATTTAGAAAATTTGAAAGCAGAAATAGGGGAGCAATGTAATTAGATGATTAGCGAGAACGATGGTCCCGCTCTACCGCTCTGCTTAGTGTAGATGTTTAGTGCGTTTTAAAGCCTTATTTCCACATATAGCTGCTGTCAACTTGAGATAAACCCGCTTCTCGCACTCCCTCTGTAACGGCAACCTGCAATCGGACAGCAGATCGGTTTCCGTCTGCAACTAGACACGAGGTCTCTGATGTAGCGCAGGCTAAAATCTATAGCTTCACTCCCCGTTTCATCACTGTCCAGACTCCGCTGTGCCTCGCAAGGGAATGATTCTGGATCAAAACAAACACAGACGGACGACTCGCATTGCCAGGAGGCAAGAACCACCTTGTCTACTTTACATATTTATCAAATCAACATTGCAAGGTGACATGCTTTGTTTTTGTGCTGCCACTGTGAGAGTTTTTCTTAATACCCAGGGAATTAGTTTTACAGTGTAAGTCTTGTGTTTCCCTACATTTTTGCATCAAAGTCTGTGCGTTTATGCCGGCCTGCCTCATACTGCAGGCAGGCCGGCAGTATGAGCATATCTTTACATGCTCAGCTGCTTTACTGAAGGTGCACTTTAGTCAGCTGTGCAAGAAACTCCTCTGCCCACACATGGCTTTCACTCCTCCACATTCAGACACAGTGATGAATCACATTCTCCATTCTTGCACATTTATCCTCACAGTGTCTTTTCCGGAGCTGCTGATGCTCAGCTTTTTGTCTCACATTGAGCGCATGCATTTTTTTTTTAATGTATTCTTTTTCCTATAACATTCTTCTCCGGTGTGTCTTTGTAGCCTTTCCCATCCTGAATTTGAACTTTGGGAAGTTGAGGAAGTCTCCAGCAACCTCTTTATGTCAACAATGTAGGAACCAGGCTTGCCTGTCACATCAGCAAAGTTGTCCTTCCGCATTTGCGTCAAGTGGCCCGCCACTCAATAGGTGACCACGGGACATGGGCGTGTAAAGAGCCAGGAGGTGACAGGGTGAAGATGAGAAGGCCGGTGGGGCAGAGGAGTTCAGCGGAAAAGCAAAGGAAGGGTTGAGGAACATGTCGCGATGTCAGCATTTACCCTCATTGTGTTTTTTAGCCTCACAGATCTCTCAACATGGCTGTAAACGATATTTTTTAATCTGCTTTCATACTCAAATGCTGTCATTTGTCATGCTGCTAAAATAGTCTGTGCATTTGAACAAAACATGTTTTTCTACGTATACAATCATAAAAAACACTGTATAAATGTCTCTCAGGAAATTATTTATGATTAAATAAAAACAGTTTCCATTTCTGCAATACCAAATTCAAAGCATGCATCCACATCTGAATGTTCCACTTTTCAACTAGGGGGCAGTGTCTGCATTTATTCAACATTTATCTTTCGCCCGAACATGAAGCATCAAAACATCAAGTTTGGAAATGATCTTCATGAAAACCAAAAAGAAGCGCAATGTTCTTTACGCTACATGCTGATCAAGTACGAGGAAATGCACGAATTCGGGCCTTCTAGACGCTGACTGAATGTTTCACAGTCTCATATACAATATTTCAGCAGCTAGATAACAAGGGTTCTTGCAAGTGTGGAGCCATAACGACACCCACCCCCACATTTCCACCCAGTGCACCCGCTGAGGAAAATCTCCCAAGGTGGACTCTTACACCAACAAAGCATTGCACATTTAAAGGTCCAGAAGTTGGGGAAAATTCAAGAAAATCCAAAGCGGTAAAAGAAATAATAAATCGCACATGCTTGCAGTCATTCAGTTAAACTAAAGAACAATTCATCTGTGTGTTTCTTCTCACAGATATTCAAGAGTGTTACGAAATGACTTTACAAATGAACGAGGAACAAACGCTCATAAGAGAAGACCGCAGGGAGGATGCATTGGAGGTATGCATGATGCATTTAAAGTTCACATTGTACCCGGTGTCTGCCAGAAGGTTAATAAGCAGCCAGCGGTGGAGCTGTTCCAAGTGTCTCTCATGCCTATTTGGATCATATTAAATGATCTATTCAGACTGTTGTATATTTCTTTTAAATAGATTGTTTCCGCTATTTAACAGTACTTTGGTTCTTCTTCGTCTTTGTCTTCTTCTTTATATTTTCTAAAGCTAACTGTTTCTATTGAAGAAAACAAATGTATTATGTTTTTATTTATGTATTAAAACCTAACACATTGTGTTTATTCATCATGCAAACATCTATCACAAAATACTTCAGAGATGAAACATGCTTGTGGCTTCATTCTTGCTATTTGCTGATTGATAGCCTGTGATTTCTCCACTGGTCTAACACTTCTTCCACACCGTACATGAATCTGTGTTATATATTGAAATTGTATGTTGTACAGCCCTGGAATGTGTTTCCCTTTTGCGAGATAGTTACCATTTCTCTTTCATTACAAGGTAAGAAGTAATTTCACCCTATTGAAATGGAACAAAATGACATGATTATGTGTTAAATTTAGGGTGAAGCTGCAAAATAAAGCATCTTATAATAACATCGACTGCTGGGTACTCGGCCTAACCCCTGGAAAACCAGACGCTGGATTAAACCTGTGGGCTGTCCATTACCTTCTTTGGTTTACATATCATTGGATGTCACATATCTTATATTTTATGTTTTTTTTTTTAGACCCGTTATATAAAGGTGACAGTGAAATCAGGTACTGCAAACCTCGCGTGAGATAAGAACTTTAATCTTGCATTGTTCCTTCAGGCTTATCGGCCCCTCCATCCACTCAATTACTTTAATGGCATATGTTTTTGGAATTGTGAAAGGGATTATGTGTGGTCAGTTGACCACTGGAAATGCTGTAACCTTGTAATTTCTTTGACCGTATTTGCAGAGAGATCCTAAAGCACAAGTGACATCATATAATAGACATAAGGAAACACAATGATTTTCACCTGAACTGCACTTACACTCTCTTTCGCCTGATACGGAGCATGAACCAAACTCCACTAGCACAGTAACTTGTTCCCTTCATCAGCACTGTGGACTTTAGATTATGCAGATTGGATTGTGGCCCCGATATTGATCACATTTGTAGTCAGTCTTCGGTCTGTTTGAAGGCATTCTTTAACCAGCTGACAACTAGCTCAACTAAAAAAACTTTGTATTGCAACTGCGGCAATGATCACCAAGTCTAATGTTAATTACGAGTATACTTTTGGAGGCTTTTAAAGCATTATCATAACGTAACTGTTTAACTAACTAAATTAATGGAGACTAAGGAACTTGTGTAATATTCAAACACAAATTTCAGCACTCTCTCATTGCGTTGAGAGAGTGCTGAAGCCGCTCTGTGTATTCTCTGATCCAACCTAACGTCTAAATCAGTGCAGCAAGGCTCCTGATCCCTACTTCATTCCACCCCGCCCTGGATCTGTGGGGCCCGTTCACAGAGAGAGAGAGAGAGACAGTGGAGTTTGAGAGATAGAGAGAGAGAGAGAGAGTTATTTAATGGGTACATGCGAAGAACTCATCAGTATTCGAGAGAGGGTGTCACCTGAGGGGAGGATGGGGGGGAAACTAAATGAGTCTGCAAATTTTAATAGAGGAGTAGGTGAGAGTAGGTATAGCTCCTTAGGAATTTAAATTTAAAAAATATATAATAGGACATGTTTTTATTAGTGTACCGGTAATTGATTTTATAAATTGATTATGAGAAAATGTTGATGTATTCCAGTTAATTTTATTGCCTTCTAATTATGGAATAACTTAAAGTAATGAGCAAATGAAACATCGCGTACCTATTGAATATTTTAGGATTTGAACTTGATGAACTTAATATTAACTTAAAGTTGGTGCGCGTGTGCACCGCAAATGCTCTATTTTTATGTCGTTGTGCAGTTGTTGCCTGTCAGTGTCTGTTGACCCGCCAGTCAGCACTGCCATGAGGGAATGGAGCCTTCAGAGTGAATCTTACTCAGCATCTCCAACATGGTATATCTAATTTATACCAGGTCAACAACAGAGAAATGTATGAGCAAGCTGCAATCTTTACATTAATGCTCTTAGGCAGATTGGTTTCTGACTTCCTGTCCTGTCCTGTCCAGCAGTTGTATGCGTAGACCTGTGTGTATCTATAAGACACTTTGTGTTGATTAGTGAGAACGATGGTCCCACTCTACTGCTTCAGTTTGGATGCATCCAAACTGAAGTGGGCTCAGAGCTGGTCCCTGGTGTAATCCCATCTCTACACTAAACTCCACTGTCACTTCTACTGCACACTTCACGGCTGTCGTACAACCGTCCTACATGCCCAGGACTACTCTGGTACACTTCTCTGCCACGCCAGACTTCCTCATGCAGCACCACAGTTCCTCTCTGGACACCCTGTCATTAGCTTTCTCTAGATCTACAAAGACACAATGCAGCTCCTTCTGACCTTCCCTGTACTTCTCCATTGGTTGCCTCAACGCTAACATTGCTCCTGTGGTACTCTTCTTCGGCATAAAGCCGTAAATTGCTGCTCACAAATACTAACTTCCTGACAGTTAAGTATCTGTGGGAATGTTCTCAGCGAATCTCAGCGACTGTAGACATTGTGGTTTGGTTACGTTAGATGACTTTCATTTGTCATAACATGAGAGGAACCATCCAGACCAATTCTGTGCTTCTTTGGTTACTGTTCCTAACATTTACTCTCGAATGTTTGCGTTTTCAATTATGTACTCTTCTATCTAGTACCATTATGTTCGAGCCATTGAATCACTCATCTGTCCTATTGTATCCTAGCCTATCCCATCCTATCCCATCACATCCTGTTCCCGATTCCCGTTCCAGTTGATGGCGACTGTCGTTTGTTGTGTGAATGTTGAGCGTTTTGATTTCATTCACCACAGGTCCAGGAAGAGGAGGTGGGGGTGTCTCGGGTGTTTGTGACTAGCAAGAGCACTCCTCACAAAGTGGAACGAGTTTCTGGCCTGGTGACTCGCTCTCACGTCGGACTGTTAGCGGTGAGTAAAGTTTTCTTTTCTACCAGTGTGTGTTTTGAAGTCGTGTTTCGGCCTTTTGCAAGCAGAAACACATGATTTTTACAAAAGCTTCCATGGTGACTTATTGTCATGTTTAACATAAGGAATGGACTGACAATAAAATCTTACCCGTCCCCCACGCCAATCGGAGGATAAACAGCTTCCAGATATAATTCTGGTTCTCTAATTTGAAGACCTTTTTGGCTGCTAACTGCTACTGGTCACTTTTTATGTTTTAACGTTGGACTGCACGATTAATACACCATGAAAAGGTCACGTCCTGCCAGTCCATCGCAGGTTCACACTGATGTCCTGCATTTACTACCTCCGCTGCCATCACAGAGGTGGAACAAACTCGGAATGAAGTGCATTGCTCTCTCTGTTTCCAGTCTGCGTGATTAGCTAACTTAGCTCTCTGCCAATGCTAGCTTATATTATAGTATAGTAATTTTCCTCATCTCATCTAACTATTGGAACAAAAGTGAAAAGCATATGCCAAACAATGTATGTAGAGCTGTAGTAAATCACAGCACACATGAACAACAAGGACAGTCCTTGTATTTCGTCATGGAGATAATTCTCAATAGCTAGCTGTGTTTTTCGGTGTTGTTTAAAGGCTTACTTGCCTTTCCTGTCACAATATGGCCAGTGGCACATGGCAGCCCAGTTGTTGGCCTTCCAGCTGAGCCCAGAACTAGTGCAATGGGTTGATGGGGGGGGGGGGGAGTGTGGGGGGTGGAAGAATGAGGATGACAGGAACAGGTGTGGGTAAAAGAGAGGAGGATGCTGGCTGTAAGCACATGGTCAGTGTTCCCATATTATGTTTGCATAAGAATACAGTGACGGTATGGGTGGACATTGGTGTGGATAATATGCTCTTCATGTCTGTGCAAGACGCCCTCTATCACATGAAAGAGGGAGGCGATGAGGTGCCGGGATTGGGAACGATGGAGTGAAAGAGAGAGAAGAAGGGGGCGCGTGTGGAGCGAGAGATATAGTGGGGGAGGCTGGAGAGAATCGAAGGAGAGAGATAGAGAGCGTGGTGGCTGAGAGGCGAGGGCCGGTGCAGTGGAGAGCTGGAACGGACACCCAGAGCTCAGCCTTCCTCGGGTTGCCATGGAAACCACATTCCTCCCCCGCCTGCATCCCTGCAGACTGCTCTTACTCTCTATCTCTCTCCCCTACTTCTCTGTTTTCCATTCCTCTTTTAATTTGTCTTTGTTTCGCTCCATCTCTCTCTCTCTCTCTCTCTCCTCTGAGTCGCCGCTGCACATCGAGCACATTCATGATGAGAAACCCTCAACAAGCACACTGATTTCAGGCGCATTGCTCTTTTTTGTCCGAGGTGAACGAGTAATTACACAATTTATTTTGCATTGCCGTGCACTCACTGGCACATAAACAGTTTGTTGTTCTCCAGTCACATCTCTATTTCCTTCTCTCTATTTTTGCTCCCCCTTCTGTTCAGCACCACGGTTCAGTAATGCCCCCTCTAGTCATCGCTTTTCTGCCCACACACAGGGCACCTCAGCTTCGTTTGTCCTCAAGTTGCAGCATGTCGTGGTCCTGCAGACAATCGTCTTATTTTATCGACTGCTCTCACCTTCCTGTTCTTCTCTTAACATCCTCCCTGCACCACTTTTTCTAGCACTCTGTCTTTCTGCTTCTGTCCATTTATGCCTATACAGAACCCATGCCAACATTTGTGCCTGAAGCATTCAGCTTTGATGCAATCTCTAGCCTGTATTCCACTTTTCTTTACTCCTTCATCTCCCTTTGCTGCTTTTATTTTCCTCATTGCATTTCATTTTCTGTGCCATTACGCCAATCATTTGAAGGTGCTGTGTCTGATAGAGGAGTTGTTCCCTGGCACTGAGGTCTATTAATAGGAGCCATGTAGCCTTTGTGTTCTGCTGTGCATCACTGGGAGAGAATCATAGCAGATTTCATTTATCTTATATCCTGATGAAAGAAAAAAGAAAACAGGTGGATTTTGCTTAGATGTTATTATGCCTGAGAGATACTTGTTTCCTCACGCCCTCTTGCATTTAGTTAAGGCTACTCTGAAGCCGCCTAGAATGCGTTTATATGTGGCTGCTTCTTTAAGACTACATCACTACCGATTGTCCTTATATGGAGCTGCATCCTGTCAGGTGGCAAAGCAGTAGTTGCATAGCTTCTCAGAAAATTGCCTCCTAGAATTGAGAGAATTGAAATGCTCAATGCATGGCATGTGCGGTGGATGGGGGGGGGGGGCTGTAACACTCTTTATAAAAGCATTTGTGTTGAAATGTGCAGCATATGCTTGTCACAGTGTGTCCAGGTGGGTTTATGTAATGCAGGCAGTGCAGGCTGATGCTCAGTGTTTGGGGAGCTGCAACATGAGCTGCAGGGATTCATCTCTGTTGAAAAGCTTAGGATAGTTTCCCAATTGATGCCATAAATCACAAGTCTTTCTTTGTTATTTGTCACCAGGAGTTCGGAAGTTACGCTTTCGTTTCACAAGATAAATCCTCCAGTGCTTTTGATCCACAGCTCTCCAGACTGAGCTATATAATTAGGCAAAACATCTATAAAGAGCTGCACACACTCACTCCTTACATTGAATGTCTGTTTTTTTTTATTGCCATGAATTCTACAAAACGGTACTAATTTTTCTTCTTTTTTCACAATCATTTATTTACTGTTGTAATTTTAGAGTAAATACAGTAATTCAAAAAGGGTAGAAAATATTTTCCCTCATTTTTCTGTTCATGTGAATTTAAGATTGATTTATGTGATTGCGTTTCCTTTCGCCATCTGTAGTATCTAGCTATTGTCTAGGCAGTTCAGTTAGATAAGAATTTGCAACCTTCTAAATGTCTTTGTCTTATTTTGCACTGACTCGTCCTCATTAAGAGGATATTACCCTGAAGTATTCAGACATTGTTTGAAGCCATCACTCTCAGCTGTCTTAATTCTTACATTTTCATTTGTGATGTGGTTGGTGAAGGTCTTTGCAATGGATAGACACTCTTTTTTTCTTTGGCCAAATGATTCCATTTTGTTTTTGTACGGTGCCTTGGCTGGTTAGTCACAAAGCTTTTCACAATCTTCAAATTATGACTGGTGGTTTGTTCCATTCAATAGTTGTGGAGCTGCATCAACGGCACCCAATCTTTTTTTTAGCAACGCCCGTCTGTCTAACCTGAAACAAGTGAGGATCCATGTCTTACATGACTAATGATGTGGACAACGATGCTGCTGGTCTCTGTTTTGTGTCTTGATGCTATTTGTTCGCTCATTGTTCAAGTTAAAGTCGTGGCTTGCTTCCCGTGCACGCCTGCTCAGCACACTGCATGCGTTCTCGTTACACACGCGAGGCGGTAGTCTATCTTAATAAGCTGCACGAGGCAACCAATGCTTGGATTCACAATGTGCAGTGATTGTTTTTTACAAATGGAATGACAAACACAATAATGCCAGAGCACACATCATTTAAACAGCCTCTACGTTATCGTCATAGACGATGCATATTGCCTCATCATTAAAATAGCAGTAGCAGGTTTTCCTGTGCTTCGCACCATATACCAGAGCTAAAGACTAAATCTTCCCAGGCTCAGCATGAATCTAGCATAATCTGCAGTCAGGTTGCATATATTGCAGGGCTATAGATTATATATAAAAATAAAATCTCACAAATTATGCACGTCAACACTATCTTAACCTTCAAGACACTTCTGTCAACTGTAATTGCTCTAGTTTACATGTGAATATTAGCTTATTGTGCTCTTCATCCCACTGTCCTCCCACTGCAGAAAGTCAGCAGCTGATTGGCTCTAAAAAGACTTACCAAATTGTTTATATATTTTGTATTACGTAATATTTAAAGGGAGAGTTTTCTGTCCCCTGCAGGTACAAAATATGTCTACATGCACAGTTAAACGTGTGTGTGTGTGTGTGTGTGTGTGCGTGTGGACGGTTTACAGGACGTACACAGCGACGCTAGAGAAGGCTGGTTTAAACATGTGCCCAGTCATGTGTGCTGTGATCGATATGCTTGCATCGTCCTTTCAAGCCGCTGCCTCGCGGCTCTGATTGGCTCCAGCAGCGTTTGTCGCTGCATCCTGCAATCTAACTTGAGGCATTCAGCAATTTATTGCCTACATTAATTAATCTCTGCCTGGCCCATCCATGTAGGGTTCAATGAAAAACATCCCAGTAAAGATAGTTACTGTTGTAGACACGCAAGTGTGGCTGAGCCTGCCGCGCGCGCCTCCTGGCAGGGCTGCGTTCACGATGCAGTGTCGCCTTAAAATCCGCCTGAAGACACCCGTTATCATGCAAGTAATTTAAAGGTACTGCGTCTCGTACGTTTCTGAAAACACTGGAAAAGCTCTAGCATTCACGTATTAGCATTGAAACATGCAGACTATGTACAAACACATTCTCTCCCCCCATGTGGAGACACACCCAGCTCCCTTCCCATCACATTTCATTAATAATGCATATATGCAGGGTTTTTAATGGCGACACTCTAACATTCCCTCTTAGTTCTCTCAAAGATAAACCCTCACTCTCCGTGTCGGAATGTTTTATATCTCGCTCTGATCAAGCCACAAATTCATAAGCATGCAAAATGTTTCACAGACGGTCCCATCGCATTACTGAAAATACAGCTGCCACAGATGCATAAAAACCACATCGTCTACCCCCCCCCTCACATTTCTCACTCTGAATCTCTTCCTCCACCCACTCTTAAAAACCCAGGCGTGTAATCTTGTTGGTTTCGTACACACGTGTGAATGTCATCATTGTGAACATAAAACACTTCCTCTGTGCGTCTCAAAGAGGGGGGCTTGAGCGCTGCTGCTTTCTGACTGTGTATATTTTTGACCCGATCCTGCACACGGGATGAACGTTACGATAAAATAATTCAACAGCAGTGCAGCTGTGCCAAAAAAAAAGGAAGAAGGACAAAGAATGATGTAAGGCTATGTGCCGTGGTTCAAAAACATCCTCTGCTGAGAGACGGGTCTAGTGATACCCAGATGAAAGGGACTTGTCCTCTGCTGCACCTGCTTCCATTGTGATATTAGTTGCAGATGTGTGCCGTCACTTGAGCCTGAGGTTGCACGAGAGATCCTTAGTGCAAAAAAAAGCCGTCTCCAGACGACCACAGAGACGGCCAGTGACGAGACAGAGGGACAGGCTGCTTGAGTTTTAAGCTGATTTTTCCCTGCATTGCTCTTCATGAAAAAAACGATCTGGTGCTAATATAGATGGTCTTCACTAGCATGTTGCGGGCTATGACTCTCAACCAGTTTCATTGAGAAATAAAACACAAATGCAATGTTTCAATTTCACCGTCATCTGTGAAGCAGTCCATTTTACAGCATTGAGGCTTTTCTGGGACGCGGCCCCTTTAAGAGCAGCTAGCGAAGCGCTCAGTCCTGTTGATGCCGCTGCTGCTCATGGTAGCGCTACCAGTTGATTGGCTGTGGCTGTCAGGGCTGAGGGGCTGGAAGGATGCTGCTACATGCAGCCCCCCCCCCCCCCCCCTTCCTGACTCTCTCTCTCTCTCCGTTGCTCTCTCTCACTCTCCATCTCCTTCTTGCCTGCTCGCATCCCTCTGAATAATCCACATCTAGGGCAAACTGGCTGAGAGGCGATCCAGTGCTCAGCTCCTCTCTGCAGGCTGAGAAAAGAGACAGGAAGACAGCGATTTTCAGCGCAGGAGGAAAAAACGTGAGATTTTTGACTGTACGGGAAGATACCAAGAATTAACGGGGGATATAATTTATTTATACATATTGTTTATATATCTCTATATATATTTGTACACACGCGTATAGATATTTATATATATATATATTATACATATATACACATACATTTATCCCTGTATATATCTGTGTTTGTGCTTGTCTGTTTATATTAATATTTTTATATGTATTTGTGTGTGTGTAAATATATATAATATATAAGCAAAATAATATATATATATATATATGAATTTATATGCGCATCACTGTGAAGCAAGAGGACATTTTTATCATCAGGGCTGGTCTCTGATCGTGTCGTCGTATAGAATATTTTGAACATTTCTTTTGATCTTCTACATCAAGAGGACAAAATCTACGTGCCCATTTTGTATTTTTGTTTCCCTGTTGCTGCTTTCCATCCCTCTCAACGTTTTTTCCATATCCAAGAGGAATAAAGAGGAGAGAGTGACGGGATTTGATGAAAAAAGGGGAAATCTGTAGAAATTCCTGTGATTAGTGCTATTTTCATCGGCATTTGCGGCCCGTGAGCTGATCACAGCGTGCTGTGTGAGATCTGAGGAGGCATCAGAGACAGCGCAGAGTGCCACGCCGCTCAGCTCGCCGTCAGCCCAGCCAACACAGCCAGCATGCACAAACACCACCACTGCTGCAAGTGCCAAGAATGTTATGAGGTGACCCGTATGGCTGCCTTGCGTAGGATGGATGCCCCGTCATACGGAGGAGACTGGCAGGCGGAGCCCTATGGATACCCGCCTGGGTACGGAGGAGGCCAGACCTTACCCCCTCCAGCCTCAGGGGGAGGTGGTAACATGGGAGGAGGAGGGGGCACTTTGGGGCGAAGTAAGGGCAAGATTATGTCTGGTGGGAGCTCTGGAGGCCCCAACCCAAAGGGCCAATCCAAGGGTGGCCCCAAAGTAAACGGCAACAACTCGAGTGGACAAGGAGGATGGTGGTCTGAGTGCACCTGTACCAACCGGGAGTGGTATGACCAGGTAACTCCTCTTCTTCACTCTGTTAGATAGCTCAGGCCTGCGGGGCCTGGGAGGGGCGATTGGGATCAATAGAGCAGTTGCTGCTGTAAACATAGACCTTTTTTATGTAAGAAGATTCATATTTAGTATTCATCCCAAGCCCTCCAATTCCCATTTATTGACTGTAGTTCTGTCTGAAGCAGCAACCGGAACAGGACCGATCCGGTTCCACTGCACACACATGAAGGCAATATTCGTGTGTAGATTTGATGCAGATGACTAATGCTTATAGATTCCTCACAGTGTGTGTGTCGTCGGTGGCTTTCGTTGATTGTGTTTTTCATTCATTGAAGCAGCCCCCGAAAGGAAATATTTTGCTATTACGCTGAAATTACATGTTGACTGTAAGAAAATACATAGAAATAGATTTCTCAGATTAGAATTAGGGGAAGAGATGATGCAGTTCCCATCTGATTTTGCCTGATTCTCTGCAAGCCATTTTGCTCCAACAGGCAAAAAATAATAATAATAATGAATACTCTGTCAGACCAATAGAGAATTAGCATTAATCTCTGTCCAAACGTTGCCTGTCACAGATGCTGCACAGTGTGAGTGAAATCGCCTCTTCAAATTGGCTGCACTCTGGGATTTAAAATATATACATATATATTTGTAAATTACAGTTAAAGATAGATACAAAATAAAAGGTCAGAACTGCTTGAGAAGCAGTCTTTAATTAAGAAAGGTGCATGAATGCGAGCATGACAGTTAGCTTTGGTGGGGGGGGGGGGGTACCTCTGTGCGATTCAAGGAAGGATTCTCGCTGTGCACGAGTCTGCGTCCGTGTACGCTCATATTTGCCGTAGGCAGAAGCCGCTGCGTTGTTCGCAGGTCCTCCGTTTTGTCTGATTGCGTTTCAGCTGAAAATGCGAGGCGGTGGGAAGACGGGAGGTGAGAAGAAGCACGGGGGTAAAATGGAGGCTGAGATTTCACCTCCGCTGAGCCGAGCTCACATATGAGCTGCAGCCTGGCTGAGATTAGCAGATTACTAGAGCCATTGAGAGGCTAAGTGATTGATGTTTCTTCTGGTTTCCTGGAGCGTTAAAGTCCGCTGCAAGCCTTTTTCTTATCACCGACACAAGTGCCTTATTTCACATGTTTGAAAACATGAATCAGTTGTGATTATTTCAGCATTTATTGCTCTTTGCTGTCGGCATTATCATGAAATCTCATCTCCAGCATACGTGGTCCTTCGACACCTCAGCGAGCCAAATTAGCATCTGCTCGATGACATATAATTTTAGATTGCACCGTCATTCGTGTCGGGATGTGGCGTTGCTAATGACTAAACCGCTTGGAAATCCTATCTGATCCCGTTCCCTCGAAGGATCCTCGCTCCGTCGCTCTGTCACGTGAATGTGCACACACACACAAACGCTGAGGAGAAAATATCCAGCCTCCAGCCCAAGAGTATCTTCATTGAATTCAAAGGATCTGGGATGACGGAGGGTGAATCAGTGATGTGCGATGGAGGGGGGGGGGGGAAGGCAGTGGTCAGTGGGGTAAAATGCTAATGTTGAAATGGAGAGAAATGAGCCAATAAAGGCAGGCTGTGGAGAGGGGGGGGGGGGGGGGGTTATGTAAGAGGAGGCAGTTGGTGATGCTGTCAGAGAGAGAGCAATCGAGGCCTTGACATGTTGGCGAGCGTCCGTAACGCCATCTCTCAAACGGCCGGAGTGTGCTCCCCTTCCCGTAAAGAGGCGACGCAGCGCAGCCTGGACGGTGATGCACACCCACACCCCGCCCCCCCCCCCCCCCCAGCGCTCCTCAGTCACCATTGCTCATCCATGGACCGGAAATGCGCATCCTCCCCCTCCCCCGTTACCTACGCGCAGCTGAAGGGCAGGACAGTAATAACACACACCCAACCACACACACGTGTTATCTTACAGCTTGATTGATAGCGCCCCCCCCACGCAGAATTGTAAGAATGTTTCTTTAAAATCAAGAGCTTTTGAATGTAAAACTGAGGAAAGCAGAGACCTCTGTCCACTGAGAGCTCCAGTCAGAAAGCCCCCCCCACACACACACACACACCCCCGCGGGCTCCAATCTGTCTTTGTGTGTTCTCCAGCTCCGTGGCTGTGATCAGCTTGAAATATTAATTGGATTTTACTTTATTTATTAGCATTCTGTTGTTTACTTCCGGCCTCTGTCGTAGCAGCGGCGTTTAAAGTGAATGCACGGGCACAGTGGGCATTCCGTTCCCATCACTTCCATAAGTGATTATGACTTGAAAGCCTTTAGGCCTTGATCGTGAGTGATTGTGGATGCGTGTCTCCAACAGTCATGTTGATTTGCTGATGAGATTTGCCGTTTGCCGTGAGACCGTTTTTAATCGATAGGATTTACACGAGCTCCATGTTCAAGTGTCTTGAGCTGGACACCAGCTCAATCTAAAACCTGACAGTTATTTATAACGGCTGTAAGGGATCATTTCTGTGGTTGTGACTTTGGTTTGGTTTGAGTTGTACAGACTGATTCCTGTCCCGAGGTGTGAATACCGGTTTCCCCGGTATTTTGGAGGAGGCCTCCTGACTCCAGGTGTCTGTCCGGTTGTGGAAGATAAAAAAATACTTTCATGAACGCATCCCATGCTCGTTCTCCTCTACAGTTTTTGATTTTAATATTTTACTACCATAATCAAATACAAAGCACATTTCATTTCAGTTTTCTGCTAGGAAGTCTCCTCCTTCCTCATACCCCCCCCTTCCACACACACACCCCCACACTTGGCACAGACTTTGACACAAAAAAACCCCCAAAAATCTTCCTTGAAATGTGATGGGCACAGAGGGGATGGTGAATCATGCTGAATCATGTAATGTTAGCAAAAAGGTCATTCAGGCATTGGGATCAGGGTGCTGGGGAGACTGGGGAGACTGGGGCCACCATTACGTCAGCTGAAGTCTTCGATCTGTGATGGGGGAGCTGCTGTGACACAGGGGGGGGGGGGGGGGGACCACCTTTCACAGCCTGAATCTGCTCTTATTGGCCCAACATTCAGACTCTGTGAAATCCGGATCGAATGGCTATCGGGCGGTTAAACCATCGCTGCTGTTTGACT
Organism: Brachionichthys hirsutus; assembly: GCF_040956055.1. Lineage (NCBI taxonomy): Eukaryota > Metazoa > Chordata > Actinopteri > Lophiiformes > Brachionichthyidae > Brachionichthys > Brachionichthys hirsutus. Next base: position 5,757,688 of record NC_090902.1, read on the forward strand.
GCAGCTATTTAACATGTATTCAGCCTTTTGTCCGGTTTGCAGGAGAGGCCGTGTGTCTTGCTGGAAGCTGAAGCTGGCCACACCACTTTGTGGGGCTTTGCTGATCAGTTACTGGCCCAGAACTGTGACTGTGCTGTGCAATGGAAAGTGGACTCTTCGTTCAGCGATGGAAGCGTTACATTTTCTGGATGTAACACTGTTGCTTAAAAGAATCAGGCGTTATAATGTGAATATGACTGTATGTAGAGGAAAACAAATGCTGTTCAATAATGATAGATGTGGTTGAAGCATGGCTGTTCCAGCATTCTCAGCTGCATCACCCACTTTCTGCACTTGGAATATATGCACACCCAATCAATATTAGAGGAAAAAGTAGTCCCTATGCCTTCTGACTCCTCTTCATTTTTATGGGGGTGTTTCAGAAGAGCTTGTGCTTTTAGTGCTTTTATTCGAGCAACATGTCGGCGGTTATTGTGGTAACACTTTAGAATAAGCTTCATAGTTAGTAGGTCCAGTACCAAAGATATGAGAGCTAGAAATTAAATAATCTAACATCAGTCATTATATAATATATATCTATACCACACCCACCCACCCACCCTGTCTAACAGATTTCATTCACAAGTGTTTCCTTTTAGCGGTTTTGATATTGCTTATAAGACCCTGACATTGAATCCCAGTACTTCCTGTTCAGATGCTTCACAATAAAGAGCCTTCCTGTGGCCTAAATAGCCTAATAGCTCCCTTCCCATTTAGGGCTTTGGGTTGAAACATCTGTCAGAAGTAGAAATTTTAATTTATCTCAAATTAATGACCTGGTAAAATTAATTGATTAAAGTGAGTGGATAAATGAAAAGGGCATCAGGGAGGTGAAACGCAAAGCAGTATGGTAATTTGTTGCTGCACAGATATTACATGTCACAGTAGAAGCTAGCATGTTAGCTGTGGAGCTGCTATGCAGCAGCTTGTGCAGGGTTTTATTTCATAGTAGCATTATAACAAATACAGGCTTTATGTCACGCACAGCATTGTTCAAGGTGCACATCGAGCATTAAAGCGCCGCACTTTATCTCCTGCAGTGAACTGCCTGTCAGCTTTGGCGGTGGTCAACGTCAATGGTAGAAGAACGTTTGTGGGTTTGCAGCTGCTGTTGAACTGGGATCGTGGGCCGAGGTTGTTAACACATCACCATAGTTTACAGTGACGATAGATAAATAAAGACCAGCTGCTGTCAGAGCACGTGATCACCAGATTTAGTGTTTGATTTTTTAAATGCATGTAGACAGCACCAGGTGTCATGATCTGATGCACACCTGAATGCCTAGCGACGCCGGTTCAGCCTGGTCCAATCTTGTGTGCAGGATCCAGTTCTCTTACGGCCGTTTTGTCAGACGTCTGATGGGTGAATTTAGAAAACCACTTGGCATTCCGGCAGAGGCAGGGATTGTCCTGGATCTGATTCAGTTCTCTCTGAATTTGTTGGTTACCACACAACCGGTGCTAGCGTCTGGCATACTGTTAATACTAGCTTCACCAGATGTTAGCAGCCTTAATCCTCTTCCTGCTGCAATCAGCAGGATCTTCACAGGTTCTGATCATTTGCTTTCTATTTTTAAAAGCTGGAAAAGCTCAGTTGTTGTTTTTTATGCTTATTTTCTATTAACATACCAGATGAAATATTCAACAACTATCTGATTAAATAAATACCAGAAGTGTTGACCTTAATCAGGTATTGCTGTCATTTTAAATTTTAAATTTTTCATGTACGTATCATTTTAATGGAAGTGAAAAAATAATCATTCAAATGTTAAAAGATTCAGGATTTTGATGAAAATTACACATGCAAATAATGAAAATAGTGCTGGTTGAATTCCATCCATTTGCTTCTGTTTTGTGTTCCTGCCATGCCTTTCCTTTTTTTCTATTATAATGTAATTATTAATAACTTTAATTGTCCTACTATGACGAGTCAAAAAAATTTAAAATATTTTTATATTAGCCATTTTGTGCTCATACTAAACATTATTGTTTCCTGGGCTTTGAGCATGAACTTATGAGGTAATTTTTTTTAAATGAGGCACTGTTTCACGACAGAATAATTAACACGTCTACAGCTCTGCTTTAGCCGCAGCCTGACCGTTGGATACGCAACACAATATTTAGATTCTACGTTCAAGCGTAGCTGTGAACTTTAACATGCGTCTCTCACAAACGTTCATGGTTCTTGGCTCTCACAAAGATCACAGGCATCCGGTTTATTATATGAATCCAGCTGTTTATAGAAGAGAACAATGTTCCATCCATGCTCTTAGGCTATCTTAAATTTACTCAAGCCTTTCATTAAAGCATGCCATTCAGTTTTATGTGTTAATGCGACATGCTCTTGTGTTTCCTTCACAGCACTGCAGTTAGAAGCAGTATAAACGCACATTGTTGTTCTACCCTCCTACATCAGGACATATGGGACGTCTTTTGAGCTACGTTCACAGTTTGTCCTCCTCATGCATAACTTTCAGGGAACAGGAGTGTGTTTGTGTGTGCAAAAAATGTTGGCGAAGCGATGCATTTCTTACCATGTGTAGCTGCTCTGAGTGCCATCTCTGTCTAATGCATTATCCAAGCAGCCCTTCAGCCATTCGGTCCAGCCTCTCTTGTGTGTGCTTGTGAGTGTGTTTTGTTTTTCAGTGTTCTTCATTTCTGTCGTCTCCCTCCTGTGCTCTGCTACTTTTCTCCCCCTCCACTCATACATTAAATGAATAAAAAGGCTTAATTTTCAGGTGTAGAGCTGCACTCAGAAAGGACTCCAGACCTTCAGTCGGAAAAACGTTTAGTGCAAATGCATTAAGCACATTCCGTGCTTCAAGCCGGGCTCACCCTACAGGAGTTTTAAAATCCGAACTAGTTATTAAAAATGTGTTCCATCACACACGAAAAGAGAGTGTCCATTGATTGTCTATAAGTCTCAAACGTGCACACACTGCAGGATGCGCATGTTTGGCCAGGCCACTGACGAAATCAGCCGAACCAATTTGCACATTTCAAACATCGATTAATCTAACTGTTAGTTCATAATAAATATAAATGCAATACATACAATTAAAAATGCAAGAACAGTGAATCTAGTGCCAAACGGAAAAACACAAACTTGATCTGCAGATGGCCTGTGTGAGATCCAGCCACCTCCTTAAAAGCTGGAGTGTGGAAGCATTTAATCTTTTATGAACACAATAAGAGCCACAACCCGGATGAACACGAGAAACCGCATTGAGGGGAAAAATCACCGGCTGAACTCTCTGCCAACCCAACGACGGTCAAACAAGTTTCCACCAGAATCGGAATGAGCGAATCAGATCACAAACTCCAGAGCAACGTCTCTGCCGGTGATTTATGTCGCTTACTCAGTCGTGAAGGGCTTTAACTCCCATCTGGATGGTTTCCTCTTCCTGCAGCGATACAAAGCTACACAATGCCAATCAGAAATCACTGAAGGAAGCAGGCTGGATAATTCTAACGTGATGCACATCCGTTGCCACGGAATCGAATGCGGCTGCTACCCGTGCCCCTTCTGATCAGTGACTGGCAGCCGGTGTCACATGCGCTCCAAACAATAGCAGTGAGTCAGAGATTAGCTTAGGAGCAAATGTGGCTGCAGAATGTAGCAGAACATTGACTTACAGACGCATTTCTTTCTTTTCCTGCTGTATTAATAACGCATTGCGTAATGGTTCCCAGGCCTACACACGAGCAGATCATCCGAGCCCAACATCAGCACCAGCCAAAGCTCTAAGCCTGTTATCTCCTCTGAAGAGTGAGGGAATTGAATCAGGACGAAACCCACTCCGTTCTGCACCCAGGTTTACAGGAACACCACATTTACACATCGCCATTTTAAAGGTGTTAAGGATCGGATGTCAGGTTACTCTATTGACCTCGCGCACGTTTAAGGGACATGTTTATATCTTTTTAGATCTATGGTATGTGAACAGTATAGATTTGCTGTGCATAGAGACGCCATATGTTCGGCTTGCATGAACTTCCTGTGCACTGCCCTATATACACACGACACACACACACTCATCTTGAGCGTATTACTAGACGATGTCTTGTGTGCACAAAACACGGCCATCTGTTTATTGTCAGTGGTTATTTTTGTTTGTTGTTTTATATGATGAAAATCGGCTTGGAGTCTCAGAGACGGTGTGAGAGATGAAGAGAGAGCGCATTGTCCTCGCCCTGTTTTAAATATAAATACAAGAGATCCCAGTTTTAATATCGTGCATCTTATTACAGAGAGTCTGTCTCTGCCTTAAAATTGCTTTCATGGGTTTATTACTTTTTGCTTTTCCCGAACAGAACAGCGATACCGTGTCCGTGTTGAGGAGAAATAGCTGTTAATCTCAGGTATAATTGATTTCATTACGTGTTCTGTTCGGCGTAGCAGAGCCTTTTACAGTCAGCTAGCATGCAAAGACGCAGCACCCTGATTCAGACGGACCAGAACACGGGGCCGTGTTTGGGATCACTGACAGCGCCTGCTGCTTCATGTCCAAACGTCTGCAGAGGAGAACACTCAGGAATACTCATAGGACTCATGCCAATAGTGATGACATGCATATGTTGTAAAATATTTCACTGTTTCCTTTTACTCTTTGGATCACCTTTTGTCAGGAACAGAACAACATCTCCTGCTCGGCTCTTTATAGTCAGCACAGACTGGACAAGTCTTCGGATTCTTATTCACAGTGAAATAAATGTTCACATCTGAAGCGGTGAAACTCGGTGGATGTAACAAATGGACAGATAAAATGCTCGGATTAACACTAACATAATCCTAAAATACAATCCTCATGCAATCAGCGCAGTTCTGAAAGTAAATGAACAAATTATTACAAATTATTGGTCTGAACAAAGTGGCATTAGCTGTTTCCCGTCTGTTTCCCGGCAGAGTTAAACCTTCTGCTTCTTTCTCTAACTCTTAACAAGAAAATCATCCCGACAAATAATTTCCCTGAACATGAGTCAGTGAAGAGCGAGGTGATGAGACGATAGGTGTGATGTAAAGAAAGAGAGAAGGGGGGGGGGAGGTCTGTTGCAGCCCTGTGCGTTGCCATGGTGATGGCTCAGTCAGCGGCTGCACAGTGGCTTTACTGCTCAGCTAGCTAATTACCCACAGAATGCAATGTTGATACGCAAGTGGTTGAAGACTAATAACCCGACTAACCGAGTCAAAGAATAATATCTGCTTATGTCTGGAAAACACATCAGTGAATGCAAATAAAACCCAAAATGGGCCATTGTAGATTAATATTCACCAGAACAATTTATAATTATTATGTAATCAACAAAATCCTAGCCCCGCATATGCTCAGCAGGCAGGCAGAAGGGAGGGGCTCTGAATGATGCAACGTCAGTCCTGTCACCTACTATTTTATTTCATTTTTTTTTATTCTCACTGTAGCCAGGCTCAACTAAATGTTATCTTTTTGACACTTCTAAAATGCCTGAGGGTTGGGACTCGTTGGGATAAGGTGGTGCCGTTCCCGCCTTTTTACACGCCGTCGTAAATTTCGTAGGAACATTGACACATTCCTAGTTTATGCAATAAAATATTGAGTCTCTTTTTTCAACTTTTGGAACAACTTGCCAAACTGCTAAGCGATTTGGATTGCTGTTGTACTACAATACACACACACACACACACACACACATATATATGTGTGTGTGTATTGTAGTACATATATATATATGTTTTTCATGCTTTGAGTATAAGCTGGTTGAACGGGTGTAATCTTTTCAGATCAATGTACCTCGACAGGAGGCAGATTTGACTTGGCAATAACTAAAGTGCTACAAACATTTAAACAATGCCCTATTTTTCCATTCTTCCATTTGGCACTAAATACGTCAGCATATGGATAAATAAGCTCATGCATTCATATCTATCGCAGGAAAATTAGGGCCACGGCTCTCATCTCGGTTGCTTTTGCCTATTGTCCTACTTACTGTAATTCTTCACCACTTTCAGCTCCTCCAGTTATTGTGAGCCAAAATTCAGGCAACGGCAATGAATGAAGGTATGAGAATCTGTGGGCGTTTGAGAGTGGAGCTTACGGAACAGAGTGAAACCTCCCCCGTGCCTGGAGGGGTCTGCGCAGTGTCGTAGAGGCAAGCTGAGCCCCCCGGAGAGAAGGGAACAAACTGGATCCTTGTGGTTTGGGTCAAAGATAACCTTCTTGCTTTCACTCCAGCAATTTTAATGCTTTTTTATTTTTTTAACGTACTTTATTTAAACTTATAAGGTTGGAATGGGGGCAACAGATTGGCGCTACCAGATACACTAGTGAACCCCACCCAAGGAATAACTCACAGATAGCAGAACCGTGGCAAAAGCGTGAATTATCTGCTGGATTCTCTCCTAACCTGTCAGTGGTCTGCATTTTCATAGCAACGCAGATTACATAACATGCACTGTACACACACATAAACACAAAATACTCCCTGCATGAGGAGGAATACGCAGAAACTCAAGCCTAAGAACGACATTTTACTCTGCGGTGACACGGCAGCAGAACGACGCACCCTGATAGACTGCAGGGACGGCGGTGAGGGCGTCAAAATGGCAGCACACAGTTGTGTACAGTTGGTACTCGGACCAGGATCTAAGAAAACACCAGAGAATCACAAGCTCTGAGCTTAGCAACAAGGAGGGGGTAGCAAGTATTCAGGAGCTGAGAGGTCATGTGCTGCAGTGACCTCTGGTGTAGAGGAAGCAACGAGGCTCTGGTGACAGGCAAACCAAGGGACACCCGTCACAGGAGGCAACGGCAACGATAAATAACGGTTCAGAATCCTCCAGCGGTCCGCGCCAGACAAGATTCTAAGATTCTATTATCGATGCGCTGATGTGCAAGAACTGCTTTACTGTTGCTGCTGGTAAATGTGGGGCTTATTTAATCAACATTATTTACTGCCACGAAGCGTAATCAATGCCTAATTAAGAATATTAATTTAATAGTTGCATCCTCAGTTAATAATTTGGAGCTAAAGCTGCCGTTTGAAGGTTTGCAGAGGTGTTGAAGTTTCAATATACACTTCTAAAAATAGCTCCGATTTTAAATATGTCCTAACGTGATGTTCAAAACGGACGTTCCACTCCACATGGCGATTGACCCAATGCCCAACCCTCTATGGGTGTGTGTGTGGGGGGGGGGGGGTTCTTAGCCGTCAAATCAGAAAGCTTTGCGCTTTAACGAGGCTGATTTACGGGCGAAGTGATTAATTTACGCATTATTAAACGACGTTCCCGGAGCTAGCTTGCGTCGTAGTGACAGAGAACGAGTCGTTTGACATTTTTACGGCTATGGGATTTCCGTTACCGCACGCCGTTATTCAGCCTTCGTCGAGCACGGAGAACTCAACGCTGACGTTCAACGCGCCTGCTCGTTGAACGTCTCTCGCCGTTGAACGTTTCGTCATCCTTTCCGGCAGCGTCGGCCGCTTCTCCTCTCGCCTCGCCTCTCTGCTTCCCTCTGGCACGCCGGCCACCTCGCGAATGAGATGTTAGGTGCACGGTGATTGAGTTGGTATTGATTGAACTGCAGCGTGGCTACTGGCCGACCAATGAGGGCGAGGGGATCAGAGCAGCGCCGCCGACTGCGTCTCTCATCCTTCATTCTGCAGGGAAACATGCGTGCACCACCGCCTGAAAGCTGGGGAAGGTTACGTTTTGGTTTTTTTCACGGCATTCCAGCTTCCTTCAGCGTGGTCGGGATCGTTTGACTGACTCGGTGCATCATTTGAACTTGGCTGTCATATTTCACTGCGATGTCACCACTGGAGACTGGGCTGCCACGTTGGGGTGCTTGGCGAGGGGGGGGCACTGATGTGGAAATGTTCGCTAAGGAGGAAGGGGTTATTGCCCTGTCAGTGTGACGTAGCGGCGCACACGCTGAGCTGCCTCCATCTAACGAGGAGGGGGGGCTTTAAAACACAAACGTAATGCTTGTAAGGAGATATATGAGATTATTTTTGGGCACTCCAGTGTCTGTGCAGTAAATGGGAAGCCGGCTAATCCAATCAGAACAAAATCCCTCCTCAAAGCCTCCGACTGTTGTGTTTATGCCCGTCTTTGTATTGATCAAGCAAACGTGACCTGAAGGTGTCAGTTACTGCATTTTAAACCCAGTGTGGTCCCGATGAAAACGCTGCGGTCATGACGGAAGACTAAGCGGCCGTAACGTAACCAACCAACGAAGGATTTAAACGTTTGGATAATGTCTGGGCCTCGCTCTGCTCGCGTTCAGTCGACGGTTTTGTGGCTCTGTTTTATTTCACACTTTGTGAAACATGAGCAACACGAGAGATTGATGAATAAGTAACATATGAACAGATGGCGAATGGTTGATGGTGAATTTTCATCACTCCTGGTGGTCAGAAGGGACTTCATGTGATCACCTCATGCTGGGGACCCGTCTGGATGTCATTGTGTGTCCAGTTTGCTCACTTGATTCCACCTTGTAGTGGCTGCTACCATAATTTAAGATTATAGTTTACAGTCAGCCTATTAAATCTGATGGATCTAGAGTTTTGATTTTATCTACACTCATAGATACCAACCAACTTCTTCTTTTTTTTATTGAGAATCAGGCATTCCCTGATAAATTAAGAAATAGAAACTGAAAGAAAAATCCGGGCCATCCGCAAAAACTTTATGCAATCTATTCTGGCCCAAGAATCCTAATCCCACTGAGAGTCAAGGAAATCCATTCAATAGTTTTTAACCTGAACTTACTGACAGACATCGTCTTGTATTGGTTGGGAAACTCTTCTGGTTATTCTGTCTGGTATTTATGTGTGATAGTTATTGCCCACCCACTGGATCCCTTTCTCATGAAGCATGTTGGTTAAACGTGCCCCGTTCAAAGGAGGCTTCGGGCCTCACGCAGTGGCCCGGGGTTCAATTCCGACTCCCGCTCTTTGGTGCAGGTCTTCCCAGCTTCCTGTCGGTTAGAGCCAAATACGCCCAACAAAGGAACTTTCTTTGACCCCCACGCTCACCTGCAGCTGACAGGCATTCCCGCCCCGGTTTGCTTTTGTCCAGAGGAGGGAAGTTTGATCCAACGTGATCAAAACTACCTTACAAAGTCAGATAAATACTTATTCTTTGTTTGTTTTTGTGACATTCAGATGGATTACGTGGTAATCCCAGGCTAGAGTGATAAAGATATTTGTTTTTTGTTTTTTTTGCTATGACTGATGGGTTCTTGGTTCAGTGATCCCGCCGGAGAGCGTCGGTCCACCACGACACACCCGATAAACGCTGCTGGCGTTATTACCGCAGCGGCTGTGATGTGTCACCTGTGGTCTCAGGTGTGGCTTCAGTAGCCGAGACTGACCGTCACCGAGGGATAGGAGTAGCGAATCGATTCCCATGCGTTGCACTCGGGTTGTTCCATCGCTTCAGTCTGTATGGGACTAACATGGCTGCTGTGGACTGATGATGATAAAAAGATGGCGGGTGGGTGGGGGCACAAACATAACAAAAAATAGGCATCCAGGAAAATTGTGCAAACACTGGCACAGACAGGAGCATCTGTTAGTCCATATGCAGATTACAACCAAGTTCTGATCGTGCTGACTGGGAGGGGGGGGTGGGGGGGTTGCAGCCGCAGCTGTCCACAGTCACGGCACATCATCGCCGAGTGGAGTGGGTCAAGCCTACAGCTCCTGTTTATCCAGAGCAAACCGCCATTACAGGGGAAAACGGAATGAGACATTTCCACAGAGCCTGCGAGGTGATGAATGGTTTTGATTAGCGGATCGGTGTGTTTCAAACCACTTCCCTGGGGGAGAAGGAAGCATCAAAGCCTCGTGCATCTGGATTGAAAGCCTTTCTGTGGCTTTTTAAAATGCGGCTCGAGCAGTAAAGTGATCGACGTTTAAACCGTGTGTTTGGAGTAACGTCGGAGTCTTAAACTCTTCTATCAGGTTATTTCTTTATTTAATGCCTCAGCCACAAACTGTGTCGTAACGTTCACACCACTGAAGCCACTCCCTTTATAGTTCTAGATTTAATTTATTTATAGGCCATTAGTTGTCGTAAAAATATGTATACTTACTGTATGTGGATTCGGCACTTTATGCATACGTATGTGATGCTGATGTGCAGTTTGTGTACAGGGAAGTAAATTCAACAGGCAGACTGTGATCATGGGATTGAATCTCAAATCTCTCTTAAATTATATAATATATTTAAACTCAATTAATGTCAGAACTTTTTTATCCTCACAGTTTTCAGAAAACACTGAATCCCATATCATAAAATCATATTATAGCGATTCACTGTCCGCCTCTCGTGGACATTCCACAGCATGGATGTCAGGTTCGTGACACTGCAAAAGAGAGACATTCAGAACCAAAGATTCAACACCAATAACATTTGTTTGACTTGCGGTCAGAAACGAGACGAGTATTATTTCTATCAGCAAGCTGCGTCCTCGATTCTCAGAGAAACAGCTCTCTCTCTCCCCCACCTGGTTTTATTAGCAGATAAGAATGTGAACATGCGTAAATCACCCAGACATGAAGACTCCAACCTTGAGCAGATCGCTGGCCAGTTTAACGTCACGTTTTCACAGACGGCATAATGGTTGATACAGTCAGAGCAGAAGAGATTTCCACACTTTAGATTATACTCGGCACAATAACTGCGTGTGCTGATAGTAGATATAGAACGATTGAAGAAAATCAACCAATAGCACATAAAAATAGCACATATTTAAAAAGAATTAAGATCCAATGTTGTTCTTGGTGAGGTGAGAGAGAGCAGAGGTAAGATGCTGTCAGCTAGCCCTCACTTCCACAACTCCTCACATCGATAGGAAGCAGCCAGCAGACGTGGACGGAACTCGAGGATGCGCTGGCGATGCGTCCGGGGTGTACCCCGCCTCGCGCCCATAGCGAGCTGGGATATGCTCCGGCAACTCCCGTGACCCGCAAAGCGTCAAAAAGCGGAGGAGAATGAATGAATGAAGCGCTTCAACTAGGACTTAAAGACCAATAGCGATGCCACGCATCTATGCTACCAAAACAGTGTGTGTAAAGCTTTTAATTTGACCGCTTGAATGGATTAATCACTGTTAAATATCAGGAAAATAGGGGAAGGAAAAAAACAAATTCCTGTGTGTGTGTGTGATAGGACATGTATATTTTTGCGTATAAAGCGGAACAGCGAGGCTGATGGGAGATCACCTCAGCGGCTGGAAAACAGTTTTTTTTTTATGTGACGAAGTCTGGCTGCGGTGGTTAATCAGCAAAGGTCTCTCTGGCCCCACTCCTCATTCTCAGCCCTCACACCTTCCCGACTCACCCCAACACACACACACACACTCAGTTTCAGCCCAAAGGAGATTCATCGACTGTTCCCATGGCATCCGTTCACATCGCTCCCTAGTGGTAGTGCGTGTACTGCATTACGTCTGTGTGCTGCCAGCCTCACACGTTGAGATAATGTGTGCATCTCTTCATATTCACAGGCCAACCCTCCCCCCATCATCGTCAACGCAGACTCACTAGATGCAGGCCCTTATGTAAGTATCTGTTTCTCTCTGTACGATATATAGCAGCCTCATTTGTGTGTGTGTGTGTGTTGTCGGAGTCCTTCTGGTGGCATCATGCTGTTTGCTGTGTGGAACGACATCCATTATCCTATTAATGCACATCTAGAGTCGTGGAACATGCATTGCATTGACAGGCACCAAAGCCTCGTGGACTCTTGGATTTTACATTTGGGACGACTTAGTGAAATTCCTTTTCTAAACATAAAGTGAAATATAAATATTGGTGCATAATATTACATCATTGATACCGGTATATTAAATATAGAGATTATTGTTCCAGATATCACCGTCAATCACTCTGGTGCTATTTCTATGTGACATAATTCTATAGCGTTTAGCTTTTTCCTTACTGTACTTGTTAGATAATGAAATAATTCAGGCTCAGTGATGTAATAATCTGTTGTGCGTTTTATCTCTGCAGGTAAATGGCAGTGACGGCATGTATAAATATGAGGAGATCATTTTAGAGAGGGTAAGTTTGCACGCACCTGCTGCATGTATTTTCTGACTTGCCGCCACTAGGTGGCAGTAAGCAGCTCAGCTTTTACTCATTAACCTTAAAGAACATGGAAGCCAAGGAAGACCGTTCTTTGCAGATGCATAGTATATAAAATGGATAAAATATGACGCTGTGCGTTCATGAAGTTACAGATCACTGCAGTAACAATGTCTATAAAGCCAGCGAGGCTACGGGCCTTTACGTAACGCTCATTCACATTGTGCTTGATAGCGGCAGAGCCATGTGTTTCTTCTCTCATTATTCCACCCAGACATAAATGAGCCTCCGAACACATGATGGATGCACAGTATCTCTCGGCCCATTCGTCTTTGTGTGGCAGGAATCTTAAATAAGCTATGTGGAGTGACACGTTAAAAGGCCTGCGGGTGCGTGGCGCTGGGCATCGAGGCCCGGCGTTACTCCCCTCGGCCCCAGAGCAGCACTCTGGGAAGCCTCAGCCTCTCTCTGTCCTAATTTGTCTTGACTGTTGCTCATGAATTATAGACAATAATAAAGTGAGGTATTTTCTCAGCTGTCTTGTTGCTGCCTGTCTCGGTGGCCACGGCTGTCGGCTGCAGCGGTGCCCTGACCCGCCGGGTCCAAATGGGTCCGCTCGTCAGTTCAGGGCCGGAAAAGACAGGAGATCATCGCGTCCGTCTCCCGCAGAGAGAGAGAGAGAGCGAGCGAGAGAATTCCTGCGTCACGTAATAGAGAGGATACGTCTCGACTCATCCTTGCTTTGGATCACAAATCCACCTTTCTGTGGTTTTTCTAACGCCGGTGCCTCTTTTTGGGGCAGATGGGATAAGCATGACATTTTGAATGAAATGCTCTCCCAATGGAATTCATCCCATTATCATCTTTCACATGCAGGAAAGGACAGGACAGGACACACACACACACACACACGTGTCCACAAAAATGGACAAATATTTGCATCCATCATGTGTCCTATGCCGCCAATACACTTAGGAGCCAGATTGATCTGACCTTGAGCCCACATTAGGTCCATCACTTACGTCTAAGTGTGTGTGTGTGTGTGCGTGTGTGCGTGTGTGTGTGTGTGTGTGTGTGTGTGTGCGTGCGTGCGTGCGTGCCAATCATAACCTCTGCGCAGGGGAACTCTGGCCTGGGCTTTAGTATTGCTGGAGGAATAGACAATCCCCACATTCCTGATGATCCGGGGATCTTCATCACCAAGATAATCCCTGGAGGAGCAGCTGCTATGGATGGGAGACTGGGGTATGTTCCACTCCTCCTTCCCGCATTCTGTCCTTCTCCTCTTTTCAAGCTCCTGTGCTCCCTCTGTCTCCTCTCTGCTCCAACCTCCCTACGCTCTCCTTTAACTCTCACCACCAACGTGTGTGTCGCAACAGGCAGTACTAAGTGGGAGGCAGAGTTTCTGCAGCCTCCTCCCCCCAGCCTTTGTGTTTCCTCAAAGAAATGATTCACTGGAAGAAAAAAAAAAAAGAGATGCCTGCAACATTAAGAAATGTGATATGGATAAAATGCTAACGCAAACAGCTCAAATGAAAACATTTTAAAACATAGATATCGCACATGAATAGCAAAATACGATGAATTACTTGTATAAAATAGATCAAATAAAAAAAGAGTCTCAATAAAACAAATAAAGTAGATGAAAGGAATTATCCAAATAGACGTACTAAAAAATCACAATAAAGTCTTCCGATGGACTTGAATGAGTTGAAAACCGTCCCTCCACAGGGTGAACGACTGCGTGCTGCGCGTGAACGAAGTGGATGTGTCTGAGGTCGTTCACAGCCGTGCGGTGGAGGCCCTGAAGGAGGCGGGGCCAGTGGTGCGGCTGCTGGTCCGACGGAGGCAGGCCCCACCGGAGACGATTCTGGAGATCAACCTGTTGAAAGGCCCTAAAGGTCAGGAACACACGATATAAATATACGACCTGCTTGTCATGTAGGTCGCTCACTGAATGACAGAACGTTTTCTTTTTGATTCGATGTGGGCGTTAGGTTTATTTAATGTTTTCAAAGTCATTAGATTCAGAGAGTCTTCAATTGATTCGAAAACTTCAATTGAGAGGCAAACTTTACTACTTACTGAACTATTAGAAGAGACGAATCGGATTCTGCGTGTCTGATATATGTGTCATTCAACCAGGACTTGGATTCAGCATCGCTGGAGGTATCGGCAATCAACACATCCCAGGAGACAACAGCATCTATATTACCAAGATCATCGAAGGCGGAGCCGCCCAAAAAGACGGCCGACTACACACCGGAGACCGCCTGCTAGCCGTACGAGCCTCCTGCTGCCGCATATCGAGCGTTCAAATCAGAGAAGCTCATTTCTGATGTTAATGTAGTTTACTTCCGAGTACATGGTAATTCAACAGCAGTTCCCGAGGTTCACTGGTGAGGCGTGTAATCAAGAAATATTACCATCCTTTCTTTTACGCTATAGAGCTAAAAGAAAGTCACCTTAATCACCTCATCACTGAGCTTTCATTCATTTTAGGGAATAATCTTAGCGGAACCCCGGGTTTTTTTTTTAGTTCCGTGACTTTTTGGTGTACTTTTTATTTTATGCAGCTGATATATGAAAAAGACACATTTATTGTGCGTACCATAACATAATATAGTGTTAAGTACAACTTGCTCCAGCTGTGTCATCATTTTGCTCACGTTCAACGCAATATTCACTGATATAAAAATCACAATATTCAGAAGAAATATTTAACCAAATGTTTTAAATATTGAGTGCTGAGGAACTTTTGGCTGGCGGTGCTCCTGGGGAATTGAATCTTACTGAAGAATCATATTTAGAACTTCTACCTCCTGCTTTGTGACCTGTGTTCGCGCTGCATAGCGCACCAACCTCTCACGCCGCCACTGAAATCTCATGATACCTTTGAGCTATGATTCATTACTGTGTTGGCTGGTGTGATGTCTGGTGTTGCCACGGTAGCGGCACAGGCACAAAGAGTTCAGCCGCTGAAGCAAATCTTCCCTCCTCTCTCTCGCCGACAATCGTCGCGTTCAGGTGAACAACATCGTGCTGCAGGACGTACGCCACGAGGAGGCCGTGGCTGCGCTGAAGAACACCTCTGACATGGTTTATCTCAAGGTTGCCAAGCCGGGCCCGGTGCATCTGAACGACATGTACGCCCCCCCGGACTACTCCAGCAGTACGTATCTACCTCTTCTTCTTCTCGTTCCCAAACTGTGTTTGCACCTCAACTACGTCTTATATTCAGAGCCAGAGTCCAAACTAGAGCAGGTTTTTAAAAAGTGAAGGTAAAGACTCATTTATAGGTTCATGTTGCCTTTAGCTTTTATCTAGTTGTAGTTCACATTTTTGCATGAAATTTTGCATTGGATTACTTTTCTCTCCATACAAAAAAAAAAAATAAAAAGCTCTGACCAGACACCCACATAGTGAATGTTGAGAATACTCACACACACACACACACACACACACACACACAATCCTACACACAGAAACAACAGGCCCAGTTCTCTGCCTCCCACTGAGTGTGGATGGTTTCTCACATCCCACCTCCTCATGAAAGCCCACGATCTTGATGTGGAATCTAACATTTTCACAGAACACTGATTTCTTACTAAAGGTGGCCCCCTGAAGGCTTTTTGTGTGTTCTAAATGTTTGCCGCAGTCAGGGTTTAAGAAAACTCCATAATGCAGACTTAACCCCGCTGCTGATAGTGTAACCGGTGGTCACATGATCTGGATTAGAAATGCTTGTTTCATGGCGCCCGTCAAGAATGTTGATTCAAAGAAAATAGAGAGGGGGTTGTGATGTGTCTTTGGTCGAGAGCGACTCATTCCATGTGATTAAAGGATTGATGGACAACATCAGGTGCAGAGTGCTGATCTGTTACCCCTCCTGTTTAGGTGTCTGTTGTGTAGAGCTTGTTTCACATGTAGGAATAATCGAGGCAGTTCAACAAAAGCCGTTTCTGTTCCTCAGAGGGACATTCTGGTTTGAATGCAACCTGAAACTTCTTTTTTTTTGGGGGGGGGGGGTAGTTTTGGCTACTGTTCCTCGTGCTAATAATATCATTGTTCTCAACAAGTTAAGAGCTTAGATCTGGCAACATGGAGAGGTTGCTAAAAAGGAGATCGATGAGGTAAGAAGCACAAGCAATAAGAATAAACCCAGAGATTTGGCAAACAGAATTGGAAGAGAAAATTGAGCATTGAAATTGGTACCCTTTTCTGTTTTGACCGTTTGACCGACTGTGTTCTAAGGCAGTGATAGCGGCGTTTTGGGTGACCAAATGTTTCCCCAATCACCCAGATAAATTCTTACTCTCTCTAACTGTAGCCTCGTTTACAGTTTGTCCGATCCGCTGATGTTTTTGTACCTTCTTTCACTTTGTTTTAGAGTTAAATATTAACATTTGAAGTCCAATGCTCTGTTTCTGCTGTGCCTGTATTATAATCAATCCCCCCCCCCCCCCCTACTGGCCTGGCCCTCCCTCCAGCCTTCCCCACCATGGTGGACAACCACGTCAGCCACAACTACATGGGGGCAATGGAGCCCAAGCCTGTGTACCCGCCTCCCCAGGTCACCCCATCAAGGTACTCGCCAGTTCCCCGCCACATGCTGGGGGAGGAAGACTTCACAAGGTAGGCCACAGACCGCTTTCCTCGATGAAAGTTTCTCCTCTCATGCATTGACACTCACACGGGCTCTCGGACTGTAGATTTTGAATAATCGTGGCACATCCAGAGGTTTCCCTTTGCATACCGGCTGAAGGCGGCGGCTTCTTTTCCCGTTGTAGTATTAAGTAAAGACGCTTTGCTGCGGCGCTACATGCAGTAGCGTTCGATTACGCAGCCTGTATCAGCTGTTTTCACTTTGCTCCTTGCAGCCTGCATTGCGTTGCTGTTTTTAGCGTGTTGAAATGGGTTGGGTTTTATATATTTACATTTATATCAACCTCTTGAAGAGTTCCATCAGACAAACACACTTGTAAACGAAGTTTACAATGTCCAGCTCATCGGGCCGTGGCGGCGCATACTTATCATAGCTTGACAGTGTGTGGTGGCTGTGTGTTGACCAAATACTTTGCATAGAGCCCCCCCCCCCCCCCCCGCCCCCCTTGTCTCTTCTTGTACTTGTTATGACTGTGTTTGAACCTTTGACCTCCAATCCAAGTGCTAGATCAGAAGCAGCATTCATAGCGGCTTGATTGGAGTGTCCCACAAGGCCTTGAGTCATTTTTAAGACGCAGCAGCTCTGGGGAGAAGGCTGTATTCCTGTGTGTGGGTGTGTGTGTGGGTGAGTGTGTGTGTGTGTGTGTTGCGCATGAGTGCATGCAGGCCTCTACGCATGCCATGGAGTGGATTTGTTGCTGGATGAGTGTCATGTGGCCCTGTAATGTCCTTGTACGAGCTGTCTACATGACTTGTATGTGCATTTGTCCCATCTTCGTCGGTACGTGTGCTTTATTTGTGTCCTACACTTGTCCCCTTCACTGTGATTCCTGTACCCCACAGCAGGGCTGAACCTATTTACAGTGTCATCCACAAACCTGGGGACACCAAGGTGCCTCAGGCCCTCTACAGAGGCGTCTGTCCTTCCCCTGCTCCCTTGTGCCAAGGCCCACCCCCCTTCTCTGTCAGGTACTAACACCTTGTTAAGTTAAACCTCCTCTGTGCACCTCAGCATCCGGATCTGAAGTCAGTCAGGAGTAGGGCCAGGGAGGGCCAGGGGCCACCTGCCGCAGCTGTAGCATGTTGCACCTCATCTGTGCACAATTTATACAAACGGAAGAAACAGATTGGGCGGAGGAAGACGTCGATGGAGAGCAGAGAAGTAGATGAAAGGTGGGACTAGGTGACAGTTCTAGTTTTTAAACAGAGCTTGCTTTTATCATTCTCTGTGTCTGCATGTAAATGTTTCCTCGCCTCTCCTCCACCGAACCGCTTTGTGTGTCATTCCTCGTTTCATGCTTTTTATGTTTTATGGCATGCACAATTCTCAATCGCTCACGATCTCACATGAATTGGAATGGCAAATTAAAATGCTGCAAACAGCAAACGTTTTTTTTTTTTTACATTTGCACCTTTAAACTTCAAAACTGTATTGATTGATTTTTTTTACTGCCATCAGTACAAACAGTAGGATGAATTGCAGTTTAAAATGGAGTTGTACTCCGCCGGCTGCTCAATTCCATCTGTCAAGAAGCATCGGAAAATCTATGCCTCGACGCGTGCTCGTTTTTTCCTCAGTTTGGCATGACCAAAGTGTGCAAAAGAGCCTCCTGCTTGTTGATATGTGTTGTATTTATTTGTTTTGCTTAGTTATGGCATTACATCCACGTTCTGCCCAATTGTCCGACGCCTCATGTGAACAATTGCTTTCTTTCCTTGAGTGCATTTGCATTGAACCTATTTTACGTTTTCCAGCATATATTTCATGCACTGAGAGTGTGTGTGTGTGTGTGTGTGTGTGTGAGAGAGAGAGAGAGAGAGAGATGTTGCTCTTGATCTATGACTCTTAACTAAAGCCAGTCTTTGTTGTTGAAAGGAAAACGCAGTACAGATCATTGACTGCCCAACGTTGCCCAACCACCATAAACCTTATGCTGTGCAGCTTTGGACTGATTTGCCTGCTGCTCCATATATGCAAATACAAACATGAAGCATTGTTGTTGCCGTAAATATATTGGGAAGTAAAAGCCTGCATGGTCCGATCGCATCCACCTCCACCCAGCCCATTGGCTCCTACCGGGAGGGGGGTAATTCAGATGGATGCTATAGTAAACTAAGAACAGCAGCAGACTGATTGGAGTGAGTCAAAGCTTTTTATGACAATCTCCCCCTTCACTGGTGTCATCTCAGATACGTCCCGAAACACTCCCGCCTTCCTTTCCCATCTGATATTGCCCCTTCTCCTCGAGATAAGTGAATACGATACATCGCTCCCCTGTACCTGCAGCAGCAGGTGGGCTAACGATTAACACCACATGCTTCACAAGCACAAAATATTTGACTGGACGGTCCAAGAAGTAAGTCCTCAATTTCTAGGAAGACTTTGACCTCTGGCTGCAGATGTGAAGGAGACTTTAAAAGAAAAGTAATCGCAGCAATAATCTGCTGGGTCTCAGCTGTTGATCATTTATCACTCTGATTTTATTCTTAGTCACAAATAAGAGGCATGGAGCATTCAAAACCGTCTTATCACCTTAGCAGTGAATACATTTTCACAATGTCACATTAAAAGAAAACTAGAAGATGCAGCCAACAGAAACTCTTCAGGTGAGACTTGAGCGCCGAGGGTGGAGATGAAGCAGCACTTTTGTTTTTTCCAGTATCCGTGCATAAGCCGGTGTGATCCGTTCAGCCTCTCTGTGGAAAATGGCGTCCATCTGCAGTGTCCAACATTAATCAGCCAAGCAGAGCCAATTACTGGGCTGAGTCCAGGGCAGCGTGACCCGCTGAACCTCACAGCCCAGATATCTATTCTCAGAGTTAGGCCTGGGCCTGTGATCGCCTTAGCCACAGCACTGAACAAGACAGAAGGGGGTGTCTGAATCGTAAAGACAATACGTTGCCGGAGAAATACTGAGCAGAGACAAAGGTTTTTGTTGTTGTTTTGCTGCGGTGTGACTGTTTACATTCCTGGAAAGAATGGATGAAAAGGCAAAGGGAGGGAGATACGAGGTAGGAGGGGAGGCAGGTCCTGTGACAGGGCGGGGGGCACTTTTTGCATTTTTTAACTGTAGGAATTCAGAACCATTTTCCATTAAAAAAGAAAAAAAAAAAAAAAAAATGCCCAGACGATCCAAAAAGCTAGTGGACCAATAAATAGTGCAAGTCAAAAGGCATCCCCCTCCCTGTTGAGCAGCGCTACGTGTGATTAAAAAAAAATCCCCACTTAAGTGTCTAAATATTCCGTTGTAGTTTGCACATTATTTTCCAGTCGCAGTCGGAAATCTCGAGTCCCAAATGCAACCGGGTTACAGATTATGGGGACGTCAAATCAAAGGCCTAAAAGCCCTGGAAGTCAGGGTGAGCTCCTCATTTTGTTTACACTCTTGCACTGTGCCTGCCTAGTCTCCAGAGGGCCTGGCTGACAGGCTGGAATGCTGGTGTGCTGCGCCGGGTGGAGGGTCCGTAGCAGAGACCAGGGGGGACAATGTGAAAGGGGAACAAACTTGGGTGACGCCTATGTCGACGCATCGCGGTGTCCTGCCGCTCTTAATGCAATGCAGCTCATTCCAGGTGTGACGAGGACGTTATTCTGAGCACTTCTCGCTGAATTGGACGAGGATGATTTGCGTGGCAGCGTCAGGGTTAAGTGAAAAGTCTTGCCTTGCTGGCGATGATGGGGGGGGGGTTAGTGTTTGTGACAACCCGAAGAGGAGCTGCTTCCCATCTCGGCAAACAAGCACGCGATAGGGGAGCACCAGGCCTGCGGTGCTGGAGCGTCTAAAATTAAGTCCCGACTCTCAGATAGGAAGAGGAGTCGAGGAGCAGAAGTGAGCGCTATGCCTTTGCCACCATGTTCACAGTCAACATCTCGTCTTCAATGTCGCTGCTGAGGAGCCGGCCTGAACGTACAGTTAGGAAATGTTCTTTCAGAAGCAAGCACCGGATCCTAAGGTAACCATGGAGATCTGTGTGCCTCGTCAAGCTTGGGATGAAAAGCTTTAAGCTTGTCTTGTTCGAAGGCGGGTCAGTCGGTTCAGCGTATTTGAGGCATTTGCTACTTGCCATCTTTTTTTTTTTTGTGGTATTCTAAAGCTCTGAACAGAATGGAACAAACAACGCAGTGGCGTTCTGAGGCCACTGATTCCATCATGTAGGAATCCAGCAGACCCAGACTCGCTATGGTCCGGTTTGATCTTATCCGAATGACCTTTCTGATGGGCTTGATATCTTTTTAGAGGACTAACCGGCGGTTCATCCAGCCAGTCGTGGGTTTGGTGTTGAGAATCTGGAATCATTTCTCGGCTTCCATCGATGGCAAAACGAACCGAGCAGCAAGTTTGAGCGCAGGCATACGGGGCTGAGTAGGATCGTTCCTGCAGACCGCAGGCTGAGGACTGGGAGACGGAGCCGCTAATGAGAACCATACACTGGTGTTTTCTTTAAAGAAAGGAAGGTGTGTGTGCTTGTGTCGACATACGGTATGCGTGTTTATGTTTGTACTTGTCTACAAGGTATGTGTACGCGTGTCTGTTTGTGTGCGACTGGACTTGCTTGTGTGTGTGTGTGTGTGTGTGTGTGTGTATTCGGAGGGTTTGGACTACAGCCGTGGTCTTGCCTCTCTAGCATGCTAACACTGAGGCGGTCTGAACAGCCTGCCGGAGGATGAGTCATGACGCTAAAGCAGAGCTTCAGCAGGTTTGTCGAGCAGGAGGTGACTCATTGAGTCATTGTGTTTGTTTGTGTACATTGCCAGGAGTCGACTCATAAATGTATAGACCGGTGTGTGTGTGTGTGTTTATCAGATTGCCATGTAAAAGCTCTAGAGCCACAGATAATGTGCATTTGGATCTGATGCTGTTGCTGTTTAGTTCAATAATATTTATCTGTACTAGATATATGATTAGTGCATGGTTATTACATGCTTAATCATTCAAATGGTGTTCCCGTGACGACACATTCCATTTCACCCACTTGAAATACCTACAAAAAAAAACGCTCTGCCAGGCTTCCTGCTTCCTGCTGCCTCGCGTGAAAGTGGCCATTATTTTGGGATCGTCACGTAAATCCATATAGAAGACGTCTGTTGTCTGAAACGTCCTTCCTTTTACCGTCTGCTTATGGTCTTTCTCTTACAGTCATGTCTCTGCCCACCCTTGTCCACAGTTTCTGTCCCGCCCACCCCCTTCATGCTGTCACTTTCTCCGGCAGGGAGCCAAGAAAGGTGTTGCTGCACAAGGGCTCCACGGGCCTGGGCTTCAACATTGTCGGCGGGGAGGACGGCGAAGGAATCTTTGTGTCCTTCATCCTGGCGGGTGGGCCGGCCGACCTGAGCGGAGAGC
Organism: Brachionichthys hirsutus; assembly: GCF_040956055.1. Taxonomy (NCBI): domain Eukaryota; kingdom Metazoa; phylum Chordata; class Actinopteri; order Lophiiformes; family Brachionichthyidae; genus Brachionichthys; species Brachionichthys hirsutus. The sequence continues at coordinate 5,779,809 of NC_090902.1, forward strand.
TGAGGAGGGGCGACCGGATTCTCTCGGTCAGTTTCTCAAACTTCAAGCTCTGTGTTTTCCGATGTCAACAGGATACAACAAGTCTGAGGCCATTTTTATTTTCTGACATCCTCCACTGTCAAAATAATGATAGAAGTAAAGTGGGCTGTTTTTTTAGGAGCCGGCAAATCCCTCGATTCTTATCTCTCAGCAGATTGTTTGAAATGAAACCCTCCACCTTGAGGTTTAACTTTGGTTCAACCAGTTAGACTTGACTTGCAAAACAAATCACAATAATCAGACATGCCTGGATCTAATTAAAGTGTTCCTGCTCAAAGGTGTTCTCTCTGTCCAATTTGTTGCAGGTGAATGGTGTGAATCTAAGAAATGCCACACATGAGCAGGCGGCTGCAGCACTTAAGAGAGCTGGACAGACCGTCACCATCATAGCTCAATACAGGCCTGAAGGTAAGGTTATTAATATTTCATGACATTGTGGTCTTAACGCGCAGCTTTTATAGGCTGTTAGTTATTGCACCGCCAGCATGCAGTCGACTGGTTATCCAGAGGGACGGCTCACCTCTAGCACTCATATAGTAACAGGCTGTGTGTTGTCTTGACTTGTTAAAATGACAAAGATTAATTTGTTCATTTTAGATTATCTGGTAAGTTGTAGAGACTCCAATAAATAGTCAATTTATTGTTGGATAATATAAGATTGACTTGCTTTTTATTAGGTTAATTGTTGCTATGAATTAAAAAAGCACGGAAAGAGAAAATCCATCGTCTATAAAACGTAAAATCTTTGTAATAATTTAGTGATATAATATTTATGTGGGATGTATCACACACTATTAAAAAAAAAAAGCATACAGCTGGAAAAATGTAATGAGCAGCTCGGCGGAGGTTTTATCTGTAGTTATTCATCACGATACTGCCAAACCTTTTTTTTTTTGGTAAGTAGAACTGGAAGCATTGAAAGTAAGATCTTCCATTACAGAACAAAATTTCAGCAAAATCCTTTGACAAAAGTCCGGAAGTATTTCGCGGACACCCGCGCGTGACGCGCGTCCTCGCGCTCGCCTCGGCTCGGACCTGCAGTGACGGCGGCGCTCCTGAGAGGCTCGCGGGAAGAAGTATTCAGGTTCCGGGGCGGCACGAGCTCGAGCGTCGAACCAACTGCGAGGCGGGCGGATCGACCGCCTCCGTCCTTCCCGGTTCAAACTCCGAGCCGGAGCCAGCAGCGACAGTTCGCGGACGCTAACCCCCCCACGGAGGAGACTGAGGGCCGCTGCTTAGGGAAACTTGCAACGACAGAGCTGGGGGTTCAAACCGAAGGCGGAAAAAAAAACGACTTATCGGTCCGTGTGTGGAATGGGGGAAGGGCGGCGCGAATGGGACAGCAGCAGAGCCGCATGAACCATGAATGGCCGCATGAAGAAAGTGCCGGCTGCCCCAGCGAGATAATCCCCGCAGCTTCATTTGATTTGAGGTGAGGCGCGGAAGGAAGGAAGATGGCGGAAATGCGTTCGTTCGTGTTCACCGTGGAACAGGTTTATCTCTCTGCTGCCGCTCTCTGTGGTCGTTCTTCCTCCTGCCGGTCGCTCCGCTACAGACTCGGTGTAAAGTCTCCGGCCTATGAAAAGCAATAATTAACGAGTACCCGAGTCGCAGCTTGAGTTTTAACGCTAAATGTTGCTGCTCTGACCCGCCTTTAAAGGTTACCTTTGCCGGCATGTGATGGCCTCACCCCACCTGAGTTACGCACCGCCATGTTAATGACACGCCACGGGGTGCGTGACGTGGACGTGTGTTTGGATTCGGTGACATCTTTCTCCTTTTGGAAGTTGCCCCGAGGCCAACATTCACAATGGGGGGGGGGGCTTATTCAGGAAATTAAAATCACTTTACTTCCTGTGTGGCCTTGCCCTTTAGCTTGGGATGCTAAGGTGCGTTTCAGACAGGTGCATGTCAGCTTGGTGATGGTTAAAATGGTGACCTCACCTGTGACCTCACCTGTGTGCTTTCACATTGTGTCACAATTTAATTCCTGCCTAACCTTTTGAAAATATTTTCTTACTTGATCTGAATCAAACTCCTTGTTTGATGGTTGCATTTTATTTACCCCGGGTGTATCAGTAATTGTTTTCATGATTATTTCAGCATGTTGCCGTAATATTATAACAACAAAGGGAAGGATATTGTGAGCATCGGAGTCGGCCGACTCCTCAGGTTGGACTATGACAGGAATGTGGAGGGGTATTTGCAGCACGCTCTCATTCCATACTTCTTTCTGTTAGTAAAACACTCACCTTAACTGGTCAGTAACTGGTCAGTAACTGGTCAGTAACTGGCCAAGGGCGCTGGTATGGAAGCAGAGCTAGGAAAGTGAATGGCAGGCGGAGGTAAAAACGGACAGCTGATTTCCCTGCTACTACAAACCCCGATTACGACGCTTCAGTCTCGTCTGTGTGAGTCGATGTTGTCTTGCGTGCTTGCCCACTCTGGCAGCATCTTGAATAATGATGCGGTTTGTTGAAGGGATCCTTTGTATTCCTTACATGCTTTCGGGCCCTCTGCCCCCCCCCCCCCCCCCCCTCCCCTTTTGTGACCCAGCGAAGGACAGTTGTCTGTTTGAGCACAATGGTTAACTACCCTGAATGCGAGTTGGCAAATTATTGACTTCCTGCATACCCTGTGGTCAACTGAGTTACCAGTAATCGTGCTGCTTTCTTGGAGTGGTGAGTGACATGCATTTTATTTGAGTTCGGAGCAGTAAGGAACCCCCCCCCCCCCCCAGAGACGGGACACCGGGTCGCTGAGAAGAGGCTGAAAGGTAGTTCACGCTGGGCGAGCTGCCTGGAAATAATCTTCAGTGGTTGCGGTCGGACCTGAGCAGCAACAGACCCCTGATGGTTAGACAAGAGTTAAAGGCTTCAGGAAGCCACAACAGGGGGTTTACAGGCTGGATCAGGAGCCCCCCCCCCCAACCTGCAGTAGCTAGAGAATCCTCAAGTCACAGTCAGCAGTCAGCACTGGGGAATGGAATTGAGGGTGTGTGTTCACAGGCTGCCTCTCACAAGGAGTGTAATTACACTTATAAATGCTTAGGAAATGGGAGGAGGGCTGTGAAGGAAATGTTCGACCAAACTGACACGAGTCTGAACAGACTTTTATAGAAATGGTTAAACCCGGGTCCACAAGTTCCCTCTGCGTCAAATTATCTGGACGCTGGTGCGTCTTCGCCGGCTGCGCTCTCGCTGAGAGCTGAGCACGCACTCGCATTACAAGTAAATGCCTGCCGTGTTGCGTAACTGGATCAAAAGAGGAGCGACCATCCCCAAAATAAAAAACGCTGTACGGCGAACGAGGACACGCAGTGGGAGTGAGGCGTTTATTATAGTCCCAGTTTCTATTGGCTGTCTTAATTCCTCTAGGTCTCTTCTAAAAATATAGCATAGCTCATTTGTTTTGAGCGAGGTAATGGACGGAGTTGGAAACAATAATTGTGGAATCGTAGCGTTTTAAAGGTGGATATTTGATGAGTAATTTTAGTCCTACCACTGTAATGGGTAACAAGAATCTTAACGGACGTTGCACGTGTGATTCATTCTCCACCAGGTGTAGATACTATGATGTTTAGCTATTAAATGCTTTCGGGTAATTGATATGTTCACAGTGGGACAGTGACGCTTTACTGGTTTCAGTGACACCAAATATGGTGAACACTCTCGGGAGGTTGTGGTAATACACCGAGTAAATTAAAAACGGCGATAACAATGGATTCACCCTTTTATCTAGCTTGCTTTAATTGTAGCTACGCTGCCCTCATCTCCCATCTGTGGTTGAGATCCAATTAAACCAGTCTCTGGTTGCCGTCCCCGGTCTCGGCGTGTTTGGGCCCTGCCGTTGGTTACAGGTCGTCTTGTTGCAGGTGTCCTGTTACCTCACCTTGCAGCGTCATGTTGTTCTGTTAACTGTCTGAGCAGGGGCCGGTGTGGAGGGCTGGCAGGCCCCGTGTTCGCTTTGAATACCCCTTAGGTTTCAGCGGGGGTTTAGAGTTCAGCCACCGGAGGACTGCTTTTGCACCTGCTCAAAAGTTTTCCCAGGTGCTTGGCCTCACGAGGAAATCCTTTTTTGTTTGCACTGGTCTCTGTTTTCAAGGCCATTTGACAGAATCTAGACTTTGATCTCTCGCTGTTCACGTTGCAGGAAGTCTCGCTCGTCAAGCAGTGAGGTGGGAGTCAAAGATGACCTCAGTAAAACGTGTCATGTTATATATATATATATGCTGTGTTATTGGAGCAAAGGTGCACGTTAAGAATGTACTTCACATTTTGAAGCTTGATCTCGGCTGCATTTACATTATTTCATCAGCCTTGTAAGGTTAAACTATTGTGAGAACATTATGCTCAGAACCAAAAGGTTGTTCATAATCCACCTTTATTGTGCTCCTAATGTCTCCTTTGTGCCGTCACACATGCCCGAGCCCCTATCTCTACATATCCGTGTGCCGTGTTGTGTTGTGTCTTAGATTAATCCAGCTGGTTGCGCACAGAGCAAACTGCACAGCAGGAAAATGAGGTCCTTTTATAATTCGGAGGCTCCGGCAACTGCTGGATTCACACACCTGCTCCACATTCATCGTACAGCGTAACATTTTGGGTTCCCGTTTGACCCATGCTAAAGAACTCAGATAAAATGCAATTAATCTGTCTCATAGATTTCTGCCACAAGACACCACTTGATGTGTAAAGCAGATCGGTGATAAACAATCTGTTAATGCGGTATCGGCCTCGGGTTTCAACAAACCTTTCCTCCACTCACTCCGGCTCACGGAGGCAAGAACCAAGAAGCAGTTCTGCAGTTTTTACAGTGAAACACGATCCAAAGTAGAGCTGCGTGATATTGACTGTGATTCGTGTTTATGACCAGATGACTTGAAATCATTTATCCCGTTTGTCTTCCTTCATCCATCCTTTATAGTGAATTTTACACTGAAATAAAACTGAAGTTTGAAAAATAGTTTAGTCCAATAGTTTTAAAATGCAGTTATTTTTTTTTATGTGGTGAATAATCCTGGCAAAAGAAAATCAAACGTTTGTTTTTGTATTTTACAGGAATTATTTTGGGGCTTGAGTCGTGTTTGAATTAAATTTGCCCTTGAAATGAAATGACCTGGGGTGTGGCTGTGGGTCACACCTTCATTGAGATGAGGATGCTGAAACTATATGCTGTATTCTGACACTCTACTCGATACATCAATAGAACCTTAACCTTGTGTGTATCGACCTACAGCCTGAATGGGCGTTTAAGGCTCCAGGGTGTACTTTGGGGCTGTTGTTGACGCTGTTTTGCATGTCTGATTGTTCTGATGCAGAGTACAGTCGCTTTGAGTCCAAGATCCACGACCTGAGGGAGCAGATGATGAACAGCAGCATGAGCTCCGGATCAGGCTCCCTGCGCACCAGTGAGAAACGCTCCCTCTACGTCAGGTGAAGCAGCCGGACATGCGCCGACGCCTCACATCGGATGCTACGATCTGCTGTCAAATAGGCCCTCTTTCATTACAAGCCTGTTTCTGCCAGTGGGGGAGAAAGCCTTGATTGTTTGGTGCAGTCTAATACTTAACATCGAGCCATTGGTACGGTAGCATTTAATTCCTGCCATCGATACGAGGCGGCTCATTGCCATCGAAAGGCACCAAACCGGATAGAGGCCGGTTTAGGAATTAGAACGGGTGGAATCATTCTACGTGTACAAGTAGGAATGCCAAGGAGCTCACGGGGGCGAAGGTGAAAGGGCTGTGATGTAACTCCATAGTCTGAGCTTCACCATGTTTCTATCAGAGCGCGGCCCACTTCTAAACGTAAGCCTCATACCTGCAGTGCTTGATTGATATAGCTCTGGTTCGACCGCAGCAGACCTGATCAAAGGCGTTATATCAAAGGTGTTACCGGACAAAGGCGGCTGTTTACCCGTGTCCCGCCTCTTCTCGTTGGTTCTGAGCTGCGCAGAGAATGAAGCGTTTATGGGCCAACTCCTATGAGGCGTGTAGCGCCAAGCCTGCCCCGGTGTGGGCGACTACGACGCGGGCACGTCGGGAAAGCGGTGCAAGTCGACTGGCTGACGTGGGAGCGGTCGTGTCCGCCCAGCCCAGCCTGAGGAATGTGGACGTGTTAAACCTGTGAGGTGTTACGGGCTGGATCTCCTCGTGAGCTCTGGAATTTGATTCCCGTCGTACGACGTGAAAGGTGCGCTTGTTTCTTTTGTAAAGCCGCGGATAAGCTTCCTCTGGGTTGCATCGGCCTGCCCGATTGTTTACGTCTGTCAGCCGTGGTTTCATTAGGAGAACTTCAGCAGCCAAAGGAGATCTATTTTACCATCTGCCTGTGGATGTAGGCTTGTGGGTCAAGTGAAGAGTAATCCTGTGGAGCAGGTTCTGTTACCTGTCGGATGCAGGGCTGTGGTTTTGCCTGTCTGACGAGGTCGTGACGCACTCAGACAGACGATAAGCAACTTCTGTTTGTGGTGGAAAGAATGTGATGACAACGGTCAGAAAGAAAAAAAAAAGTCAACTGTACAAAGGGAACGTTTCAGAAAGGAGTAAAGGCCCCCTTTGTCCGTACACTAATAAATCACCGGGTTATACACCTTAATGTCCATCTGAAATAACTTCACCTTCTCATCGCTGTTTCAGAGCTTTGTTCGACTACGACCGGACGAGGGACAGCTGCCTGCCCAGCCAAGGCCTGAGCTTCTCCTACGGGGACATCCTCCACGTCATAAACGCTTCTGACGACGAGTGGTGGCAGGCGAGGCTGGTCACGCCGCACGGGGAGAGCGAGCAGATCGGGGTCATTCCGAGCAAGAAACGGTAGCGTCGCAGCAGCACACGATAAAGCTGATGCTACTGCTAGCGTTTGTGCCGAGCCTAATCTTTGCCCCCCCCCCCCCCCCCCCCATTATTGTTCCCCTTCAGGGTGGAGAAGAAGGAGAGGGCCAGGTTAAAAACAGTCAAGTTCCACGCCAGGACGGGCATGATTGAGTCTAACAGGGTAAGTGTAGCGGGCCAGCTGCTCCAGAGAAGCCTTCAGAGCCCGCCCCCCCCCCCCCCCCCCCCCCCAGCACCTGCTCACTGGAGCAAGCGAGGAAAGCGTTCATAGATGACGCAGAAGTTTACTGGGGATGAGGACTCGTTTCCACGTTTTGTACACTCAGCGATGTTAATAAATGTCTGTCGAAGGCAGCTCTGTCTATAATGTATCGTTATCGCTAATCAATTGGATCAAACGGCTACCCGTTTGCCACCGCTTTGATGTTTCATTCATTCCCACCCACTGCCTGCTCCTCATTTTCATTGGAATCTATGGTTTATTCGCATTTCATTCGTTTTGTTTCCTTGCATGGCCGTTGAGGACCTTCATTGAAACCCATTCTTGTTTTTGTTTTTACCCTCTCATTGCCCCCACCCCACCCCCCCCCCCCCCACCCCTCACCCACACATCGACAAAGCAGCCAGTCAAAGTAAAGCGCAAAAAAAGCTTCAACCTCTCACGCAAGTTCCCGTTTTACAAGAGCAAGGAGAATATTGTGCAGGACTTGGTGGAGTCTGAACGTGAGTAACCAGCTGTACGATCAGGGGGTGGGGGGTGGGGTGGGGGGGGTCCAGTCCTTTCCCCCTTCATGCTTCCGTTCTCTCTCGCCTTTCATCTCTCCACTCACCTCCAGGGACGGTGTTTGTGTTGATGCTGCGCTCATCCGTTTCTCCCTGTCCCAGAGAGCCCCCCCCCCCCCCCAGCATGCGGCATGCAGGGGGTCTCTCTGGTGTGTCTGTGCGTCCACATCCGTGATGCTGCTCCTCGTTGGGTCTCCATCCGGTCACTGACCAGCAATAAAACGTTGTTCTCGTTAATTAGACCGAAGCTCAAACAATGAACGGGTCAAAAGCTGTGGCTTTATGCGGATGAGGGGGGGGGGGGGGGCAAAAGGTAACGCGAGCAGCACCGATGGCGAGCGCAGCACGGCACCCGTCTCCCTCTCTGCCCCGACTCACTAACCTTCTTCTTCCTGTCTGCTCTCTTCTCTTGGTTTCCGCTCTCGCCCGTCGGGACGCCTAGGACTTCCCGGGGTTAAGCGATGACTTTTATGGATCAAAGAGTTTGAGTAAGTGTGCGGTTGTACTGTGTCGAGCTCAGAGAGAAATGCTTTGTCACCGCAAGCCCAGCCGGAAACGCCAACAGCCACACGCGCCTTTTAACTCGTTCAATTGAATGCTGCCTCTCTGCGACGGCCGATAACGCCAGGACGAAAAACGGTGGCAGCGCACTTAGGGGGGTGTACCGGCTCACGTGGGATGTATTGGGCGTGTTCGGTCCACCTGCGAGGGGGGGGGGGGGGGGGAGCGAATACTGCGGGCACTCATCATATGGCTGGACTGAACACGGCTGGCACTGAATGAGTTAAAATAAGATTCACGCGGCAACCCGTAATACAAACGCACACTCCGGTTCATCCAAACCAGTTCCTGAGAGTTCTGTCACCAGGTCGGATCCGGTTTCACTGCGTCAGCCGGCTCTACCTCCCTCCCATTGGACGCCGTTACGCCTCTCGTATCGCCTTTTTCCCTGATAACCCTAAACCTAATTGATATATCAGAATCAGAATATACTTTAGTGTTATTGACGGTGCGGTTCGACGAGTCGGCGTCGGGCCGCTGCGATCCCTCGCGCCGCCGCCGACTCTCTTCTTCGGCCATTTGCTGCGTTTCGCAAAGCGATGGATGAACCGAAATAAGTTTTAAGTGCACTTGGGGACGAGCGCACGAAACGCCACAAAGCGTCACGCCGCTGTCGCTCGCGTCTGTCCAGATGTCCGATCCATAAGGCCAGGCGGCTTTCGGCTTAATGCGGCGCCACTAAATGTTCTAGTTCTGCTTTAATGATCTAAAATGAAAGGACCAGGGCGTCTGAGGGAACCAGAATCACGTCTGAGACGGGTCTAAATAATAAATAATTCTACAATCGGTAATATAAACGGGTTCTCTCCTGTCGGTCTCAGGACTTTGGACTGGTTGGAGGGATTTATTGCGTTTTGATTTGAGGAGAAGACGAGGCTTTCGTTAGCCCTCTCGCTACAGACGCGTGCGCTCGTCCCTCTGTGGGGGGTAGAGAGGAAGTCGGCACATATTTGAGGAACCGTTTAACTTCTTAGTGCTTGAACCTAAAACCACTTCCTTATTGTCGGAGAGCATGGCCGCCGCGCCGGGCAACACTTCTGCTTTTCTTCCTATCCCCTTCTTAAATGGCCTCTGTGTTAAGAAACGGCGTGAACCCTTGTTCTCAAGATTGAGGCGGGTGAAAGTGATTTTCACCAAACAGCCGTTTGAAATGAGTCGTGGCTGAACAGTCTTTGAGATTTTTAACCCGCCGTCTTGTGGTTTTGTAGAATGCCTGACATCCAACACGAGCGACAGCGAAAGCAGTTCAAGTAAGTCGGCTGGATTTGTTCGCTTTTACTGAAAACGCCCAGATCAGTAGCGTCAATGTCCGTCGGCATCCTTTTGAAATCTGTGTTTTTAATTCCAGAGGGACAGGAGGACACGATCCTTTCCTACGAGCCGGTCATTAGGCAGGAAAGTGAGTCGATTGATCCTCATTTGAAAATAAAAGCCAAACAGTGTCCAGATTTATTTATTTTCTCTGCCTCACCTGTCTCTCCTGTCTCACCTGTCTCTCCTGCCTCCCACGCAGTCCACTACGCAAGGCCTGTGATCATATTGGGTCCGATGAAGGACCGCGTAAACGATGACCTCATCTCTGAATTCCCTCACAAGTTTGGCTCCTGCGTTCCCCGTGAGTTCCGAGCAGCACCAACCGGTCCAGGAGACATAACGGGGAGGGGGGCGAGTAAACGAGACGTGTCCGTTCCTCTCCGCAGATACGACTCGCCCAAGGCGAGAGAACGAGATGGACGGACAGGACTACCACTTTGTGGGCTCGCGAGAGCAAATGGAGAAAGACATTCAGGACAATAAATTCATCGAGGCCGGCCAGTTCAACGAGAACCTCTACGGGACGAGCATCTTGTCTGTGAGAACCGTGGCTGAACGGGTAGGCGGCATCGCCATGGTTACCGGATGAGGTTCGCCGGATTAGGGGTGCAACCAGGAGAATGTAACCAAAACCCGTTTGTCCCCGCCTGCAGGGGAAGCATTGCATTCTGGATGTGTCTGGGAACGCCATAAAACGTCTGCAACAAGCACAACTTTATCCAGTCGCCATCTTTATTAAACCAAAATCTATCGAAGCTCTAATGTGAGTGAGCTTTCGTACGTACCGTGGATGGAGGCGTGGACGGTCGCGCGTGTGTAATTCTGACTCGTCTTTTCAGGGAAATGAATAAGAGGCAGACGTACGAGCAAGCCAATAAAGTGTTCGACAAGGCGGTGAAGCTGGAGCAGGACTTTGGGGAGTATTTCACAGGTCGGTATCAACCAGCGGTCCAGAGCAGCCGCTTTAATTTATGTATATTATACGCGTAATACTGAAATATCGGTATCCATGAAATACCCGAACGGGGAGATCTGTCGGCTTCGCTTTGGGGGGTGGGGGGGGGCAGTTTCACGGGAAAGGGCAATTTTAAAAATATGTTTCGCTTGATCAACAGTTCAAAACCTGAGTGTGTAATATTTATGTGCAAATGCTGGAAATAAAATCAATAATTGATTTATCCTTACCTTTACAAGCTCCTCGGTAGGAGTTGGGCTCTGTCTCACTAGCTGTGGGGCACAAATGTTCTTTAACTGAAACGAGGAATTGATCCCCGAGACTAATTCTCTCATCGATGCGTCTGCTGCGTCGAGCCCGGCTCTGATGTCACCACTTCTCTGATTTGTCTCCCCAGCTATTGTCCAGGGCGACTCGCTAGAGGAGATCTACAACAAGATGAAGCTGATCATCGAGGAGCAGTCCGGGCCCTACATCTGGATCCCCTCCTCAGAGAAGCTCTGAGCTCCCCGCCGCCCCCTCCTGCCTCCCAGATAGCCCCGCCCCTCTTCACGTCCTTTTTGCAGATATGTTTCATATCAAGTTTTAGTGTCATCATTATGTTACTCTCTAAATTAAAAAGTCTTATCACCATTGCTGTAACTGTGCACACCCCCCCCCCCCCCCTTGCATGAGTTTCTCAACGAAAACCATTCAAGACTGGAAATGCCATTCCAAAGGAGTTTGTCTAATGACAGCAAAAGGGAACCGGAATAAATCCTTTTGTGGGACTGGGACTGACTGAGGAGTGGAATGTCCTACAGAAACGGACAAATCACACCGAGTTGGATCACTTTGTAAATGTTCATCACATCGCCTGAACAGAAATAGACCTGCGAGCCGGAGGTTTTCTTTTTCTAAAGAGACTGGATCAGTGCAGCCCTGCTGTGATGGAACCGGTACCGGTACCGGTCGCTGTTTATAATGACTGAAATGAGTGGATCCCACAAAGCGGTGATCCGTTTTCTCACGACCCAGCTTGCTGTTTGGTTGTCGGCCAGTCGTCTGTTGCTACGGCTCATAAAGACATCGCGGGGGGGGCGGCAGGTGAAGAGGAACAAATGCGTCGTGGGTCTCTGCATTTATATTATGAAATCACATGATAAAATCCCACTGAGATTTTACTGCATATTTAAAATTACACATTTTACACTTCACTACAATCGTCAGTTTGGAGGGCTTTTTGGATTTTATTTGTTTTTTTTCTTGTGGTTTTTCGCTGCTCTGTATAAGGAACGGAGGTAGAGAAGTGTAACCGGGCTCTCTGCAAAACACCCGACTTGCCTTACATCAAATACAAATTCTATTTTGTGACTTCCTGTCTGCTCGGTAGGCTGCACGCTAAGGAGAGGTGAAGAGTCCTTCCCTTCTCTTACTTTGTGTCCTCTGACTAGAGTGCAATAGAAAACACGCACACAAAAAAAAGTCCTTTCTGTGCAATGAAATACGGCTTTGGTTATTGGATTACAACGTGGACGGCCGACGCCCCCCCCCCCCCCCCCCCCAACCCGTGTTGAGCAGCAGGTCGCCCTATTACACTCTCTGCCTTCTGATTGGTCGCACGGTACTGTCCTGTCTGCTGCCACGATGGCAGCTTTAAAACGGGTAGAACAAGACAATTGTATTGGATGTTCTAACAAATAAGATTCATTATATTCTGTTTTGGATTGTCCCCCCCCGACCCCCCACCAAAAATAACACTAAAGTTGGGTTTGATTAAACCTACCGGGTACTTGCTTTGTGTGTGTATCACGCCGTGAGTCTTTCGCCGGGTGCCGTTGAGCTCTCGGTGCCCCCCCCCCGGTGGAAACCACTTCCCCTGCGCCCAAAGACCCACGTCGGGGAGGCGTGAACGAGCAGGAACCTAAAGTGGTTCCAGGCTGTGTTGGGGTGACTTGATTTGGCTGTACGGCACCTCCAGGGTTGAATCGACCTGCTCCACCCGCCCATGCAGATTTCCGCACCGTGTGTTGATGTGTGCATGTCGAGCGAGCACGTCTGAAGGAATACGTGAACTCTTCTTCTCGGCTTTTTGACGAGTACAAAGGGATTTTTTTTTTCTTTCATCTTCTCAGAGAGCCAGACCCAACAAGAAATGGTAACCTCGACCTCTGGGGGGCCCCCCCCACCCACCAGGCACCACCGCTAAACCAGCTGTCATTACCTGTGTCTAAACCAGAGTTCAGGGAATAACCGAAGGGAACAGAGCCATTTATAAACTTGCTTGCAGACTGTTTCAAAGGGTGTGGTAGCTGTACAATGTAAATAGGCCCCCGGCAGACCCCCCCCCCCCCCCCCTCACCTGTGCTTCATGCATGTGAGTATCAAACTTGGACAAACATGTTTTATAAGCCACAAATGTCAGGTAAGTAAAGTTTGAGCTCCTCTTGAGATATAATTTCCATACAGATGTTGTTGGTATTTCTCTTCAGATGCCTATTGGGGAACCTTAACTCAAATCCCTCAAGTGGGGCCTATCTACTTGTGATTTCTTGTGGACCATGTGTGTATGGGGTGTATAGATTTGAAAAAATATATTGTAAAAAATAATTAAAGATATAGGCAGAAGCCTTCACGGAATCCAGGAGCGTCGATCAATACATTGTTAGAAGTTTAGGAGCGGTCCTCTCCGGCGTTTAGTTCAAATACAGCTGACTGTTAACGATGTACGCGCTACTCATACCTCAGTCAGCCATGTCAAAGCCCAAAGAACTAGTTCATCTCACTCCTTCCGCTGAGGTTGTGGTACGTAAGATGGAACCTGAATGCCTCTCTGTGTGTGTGTGTGTGTGCGTGTGTGTGTGCGTGTGTGTGTAACGATGAGGGTCTTTGTTCTGATGAGAGTAATGACATGCTTTTATTTTCTGGGTCGGGGTCGGGGTTCCCGTTTGTACTACTGGGTGATGTTTATGTTGGAGCACATCTGTGCAGCGAGTGCTTGCTAACACACACGCCCTTTGATTGTACAGTAGATTCCTTCCTGACATGCGGGTGGTACAGCCTATCGGGACTCACGGCCTTCACGAGGGGAGGGGCCTGCAACTGCTGTTTGGGTTTTATTTTGGGACTTGATAAGAGTTTATTTGTTTGGAAATAAAATATGTGACTCAGTTATGATTTCGAAGTGCTTGTTCTACTTTAAGTGACTCCGTTTGCAAGTAATTTAATTTATTCCAATTACATTGATTGGTTTAGCCTTTATTGGCAAGCAGGAAAACATGGCACAAGCAGGCTGAAATCAAACAGAAACACCCACAAATGCTCGTAGAAAAGACATTTTTGAACTGGAATATTCCTACATTTCACCAAAGGAACATTTAGCTGCAACTTAGCAGTAGCATTAGTAGCATCAGGGTGCTTATTTTTCTATGATGAGGGTATTTGCCTTGTCCAGCCTGTCCAGGATTTCGCTGTAGAGACCAGACATCTGTGACAAACAATTAAAAAAAAAAAGTTCAGTAACATAAAACAAGCTTCTGTATCCTGGTTTCAACCTTTGACCTCCCTTTCTAGGACGGCCTCTCCTCACTCTGCTCTGTACCTGTTTCTCGTAGCTTTCCTGCAGGGGTCCCAGGTGACGGATGAAGCTCATGGCGAGGCCGCACCACTTTTCAGCCTTGGGGTACTGAGTCAGGCTGTAGAGCAATATCCCCGTGTTCCAAGCCCGAGTCAGCAGCCACAAGATCTCCATCTCTGGGAAGTCAGCCGGCTGCAGAGGAGAGCAGGAAGATGTTCAAAAGGCCACCTGAGCAACTCTCTTCAGCTCAGAGACGTAAGTATAGTAAGGAATGAAATCTGGTTTTAGGCCGATGATGATGTGCTATATATATCAGCCGGAGTCTTTCACAGACCCAAAACAAACTAAGAGGTTGATCATTTGTAAAGTGTCTTTCATCTTGGGCTTTCGCTCCCAGTGATCTAAAGAATTCCACAGCTTTATCGTAATGACTCGACATGAAAGGGGAAATATGCCTCAATAACTTGATTTCTCTTTCAGAGATGCATTTCACCAGCAGTGTGCGGCACATTAACATTCAAATTGGCAGGAAGGGGTGGTGAATGGAAGCATCTGGTAATTGAAGTGTGGCTTGAAAGCCCATTGATTAAGAAAAATAAAAAATAAAAAGCGGCTTCTGGAACAGCAGGGAGGAAGAGAGAGGGTTAATTATATAGCAGCGAGCGGGGCCGCGTGTGATTGGTGCTGACTCACTGCGGCTGAAATGATGGACAGGGCCTCCTCATAGTAGTCCCACACCTCCTCGAGCACAGGGGCCCCCACCTCCGTCACACCGCTTGGTAGGGACAGCTTGATCAGGCTGTGGACACACTTGCTGAGACGGGGGACACACAAGCAACCAGATAAGTACTTCCTGTTCATGGACGGCCGGTGACCTGTCGAGGGTGTTTCCATGCCTGCAGTGAGACGGGTCGGCCTGCGGCTGCTTCTTGTGCAGAGCGAGCGCGACCCTCAAGGCCTTCTTGCACAGCAGAGGGAAATGGGCTGGCGGCTCCATGGCTAAAGCTACGGGCGGGGAAGAAAGACGGCGGCACACTGCAGATACAAGAGTGTGTCTATTCCTTTAGACGCGTTAAGGGTACAGCGAAGGATCGATTCATTTATTTTAATACCTGCGATGGTTTCTAAGACCTTGGCTTCGACATTTTCAAGCTCCAAGACGGACTCCAGGACGGTCTCGACCTTCGGGTCATTCAGTTTGGCACGGGCTTCGAATTCATACAACAGAAGCAGCGTGTCTGTGCAGTTCATCGGGGGGTTACCTGTAAAAGCAAGAAGTTTAGAATAAATGATTTAACATACAAAGAGCCAGCGATCCCGTGTGTGTGTGTGTGTGTGTGTGTGTGTTACACATAAAACCTGACGCCTTCAGGGTTTTCCACACCTCCCAACACATCTGAATGTGCTCCAGAGCCCGAGTGAGCTCCTCCGTCTGAACCGAACAGAAACGAAAGATCAAACGTTCTGGATTCGTTGTCGCCATCTAGTGTTCACTTCCTCTTCAAACGCAGAGGGATTATCATAAAACGCCAACGACGCACCTGGTCGGAGAGAGGAGACTTCCTGCAGTGCTCCAGAGAGGCGGCGGCGGCCATCAGCAGGCACGTCTCCTGGCTCACCAGCAGAGGGCGATCAGGAGGGCACAGCGCGGAGAGCTACGGGTTCGAGTGAACGTACGTGTATGACAAAAGAGACGCTAACGCAGGCGCCTGAAGACACGATTCAACGGAGCTAAGCTACGGACGTTACTGCTTCGTTTTCGGGGGCCTCGACTGGCAGCTGGCGCGTGTTTCCATGCTGCATGTTTTAGTGGCAGTGTGCGCGCCTTAAAACCCACAAATGTATTCAGGAAGAAAAGAAATGATCGTGTGATTAGAAGCGTTGTTTTTAGGCATGTCAGTCGCTGGTGAACCCACAGATTTATTCACCTCACAATGCTAACAGCACGTACCCGGTAAGAGAGCACAAAGAAATCCCTCATCCTGACGGGGCAGCTCTCACACTGGAGGGCAGAGTTCCAGGCTGTAACAACAAGAACACACATGAGCGCACACAAACACACACGCGCACGCACACACACACGCACACACACACATGCATGCATGCACGCAGACTAAAAGCAAAAGGCGGCAGCATTTCAGCGAGGCGTTCTGCATCTTGACTGCGGTGACGAGAGGTTTTTGGTTTCCGTACCAATCTTCCTGAACCAGTTGGCTTCTTCTGCGCGCCGCTCGACAGACGTGCACGACTGGCGTGAGACTTTCTGCAGAGCTGGCAGACAGAAAGGTCACGATGGACGCCGGACGCTGCAGCTGCAGCAGAGACGTTTCGCAAGAATGTAACGCGAGCTTGGGTCGCAGCTTCACGTACCTGTCTTTAGATACGGCATCAGGACCTCCAGATTCACGGTCCTACAAAAACAAATGTTTCGCGTGTGTCGAGAGGAGCCTCAATAACGCCGCCACTCGAGTAGCTACCGTCCCGTCAGCTTACCGCACGCCATCGCTCGATCGGTCCACTACGGTGAGAGTAAGTCGAACCAAACATCTGTAAAAAGACAAAGGAAGACGCTGCATTTGACCTCCTTTATTTCACCTCCTAACACTTTCAGTAAATAAAATCTACTGTCTGAATATTCGGTAGTTTATTCGTCACAGACCTGAGAGCAGAGAGAACCTGAGTGTCGTCTTGGGACGTTTCGCACAAACCCTCCAGCGCCTTTATGGCCGTTTCCTGCTGTTCATTCTGTCACAGGGGAACAAGCGTCATCATCAACCGCACCACGATCCCCAGGAGTTCCACTGAGACCTACACTCGGACTCACTGTGTTGTTTACACCACATGGTGTATCCGCGGACCAGTTTACCCCCAAACCAAAAGAAAAGCAGATTCCACTTTGTGGTGGTGGAATAAATGAACAAAAATAGATTGGAACGTGTTTAAACATTTGAGGATTCATGAAAACTAAGTGCAATTCATTTCTAATGAGGTACGGTTTTAAATTTTAAGTAGTGATGCGTCTCCTCATCCGGATGGCTGATACTGATCTCCGTGCAGCAATGAATACAGGAAATACTATGATTGTTTCGTTTAAACTCCTCAGACGATGGTATATATCCTTGCTTTTGTACTTTTGAAGCACAAATTGAAGACTTTCCTTGTCCTGATCTGGTCACCAACACTAATACTAATAGCCTCAAGCAAGTTTCGGATCACCACGTGAGCGTTTGTTGATTATGGCTGAGTTGAGTCCATTATTGTCCTACCTGCAGAGCAATCTGAGCAGCCAGGCCGAGCAGATTGGAAGCAGCGTTCTCAGATACCAGTAGTCTGTCTTCACTCGTGACGGGACTCCTGGACAGACGTCCGATCGCATTCACCGCCTCTACAGCTGGATGAAATAGACAGAACATTTTCTACTACATTGCTGTCCCTGCATGCTTTTACTCTGACTTTCCATGAAGCAAATACCTTTGTCCACATTGCCTTCCAGGACGGCGATCTTATAAACACTGAACTGAGTGAAAATACTCTCGGGGTCGCATCTCTCTGCTTCTTTAATGGCTTCTTTGGCCTGAGGAACAAACATATTTACATAAACGCAAACATGCTGCTCTTGCAGAGACTGTTGGGCGTTCCTGAGCGTATTGTGGGTGGGGATGTAGACACAGGGCAACACATTCCTTCCTTCCCAGGCTTGCTCCTGTGGCTCACGTCTCACCTTTTCCAGCTGTTTAAGTTGCAGGAAACAGGAAGTTCGATTCCTCTGCAGTTTGGCTAAGTTGGGCTCCGTTTGACCTGACTTGAAGAAGCCCATGGAGTAGTTATACCACTGCAGAGCTGCAGAATAGTCCTTGGCCTGTGAAGGAAGAAGAGCATTAGCTTAATAAAACTCTTCATTGTACCAATGGTCAAATACACACAGATACAATGTACTGTCCATGGATATAGCAGACAGGCAGCCTACTTGCTATAAGGCGATAGTACAATAAGGAATAAGGAGGTTGTCTTAATATACCTCAAAGTGCTTGTGTGCTTTATCCCACAGAATGGTGTGTAGATGCGCGAGGGCCTGTGGAGAAAGCTGCTTTCCTGTATAATGGCCTGTGTGGGTATGACATTACAACATTAACCCTCGTACTAATACAGGGGCACACGGAGAGTACACAGCTTGCACTGCGAGAAAAACACTTTAAATAAGGTCATACGTATTTGTTTATATCTGGAATGCAGAAACAAGCTACCGCTGATGATGTCTTCTATTTTCTGTTTGCCCAACAGCTCCTTGCCTTTCTGCAGCAGCAGCTCGACGTGCAAAACGAGCGCCGTTCCCAGGTCGGGGGACGACTCAAAGTGCTGACACGCATATTTCAAATAGTCAAATGCCAGCACATCCCTGGAAAAACCATAACAGATATTATCCAAAGGTTAGTGGTGCGTATCAGGACAACGCTCTAAAGAAAAACGCATGAAGTTTTTGTTGTTTTGTTTTTACCTATCTTCAGACATGAGCAGAGTCACTGCACTGAGACACACTTCAAGTGAAACTTTGGCTTCCAGCAGCTCATTGAGGCCTGAAAACAGTTGCTTTAAGGTTTTCATATAACTGCTCGTCCACCCACAGGTACACGTTAGCATGAATGCGGTCTGGCAATGACTGACCTGCTCTGATATGATCGTCAGAAGCCCCACATCTGAGGAGTATTGTGATCTTCAGGTACAGCCCAGAGGTGCTCGCACATTCCTGCTCAGTGCAGGGTTCCGTTGAGTACAGCGCAGCTAAGAGTATTCGTGTGTATATTCTTCGCATTTTGTAAATCGTTTCTCGTATATCCCACCTTGTTGGCTAAGCTGACAGCATTAAGAGCTTTCTCCTGAAACCCCTGACAATCCCACTCAAAATAAACGGTGGCAAGGAGCCTCAGAACTTTGGCCTAATGTGACGCAAATTGAGGACAGTTAAAAAATAATAATAATAATTGTGAATTGAATTTGTAACCTCTGCTTGAACTGAACATCGCACGGTCATACCTGGACTTCAGCTCCAGGTGCATATTTCACATTCATTTTCCCAATGTCGTAGCTTTGGCTAAAAACAAAAAAGACAAAGTCTTTCCTTCGGAGCCGTTTCTCAGAACCTTCCCACAGAAATGAAACTTCATATTTACCTCACCCAAAATGCACTTTCCTCAAACTTTTTTGCGCTGTACATGTCCACTCCAAAGTTATAGCACATAAGGGAGAGGTATGCCGTCTGCAACGGAGGAAAAAAAAGAATCCGGTTAGTGGGCCTACAGGTTAATAGCATTATGTACTTTAAATATCATAAACTATGCAGTAAATACAGAGCGCTTTCATACATCCTTCGGTAGCCGCGGCAGTATGTCTTTGCAGCGCTGCATGTAGGCCACAGCCTCCTGGTTCTTCCCTTGGCTTATGGCCTGTGAAAAGACATTCGGACTCCCGGTAAGATGTCAGCAAACAGAATGAGATTTACCTCCTCTCATTGTTTCTCAGCTCGCATTTTAGCTGGCTCACACTTCACACTGTAAGTTTGTCAGAATAGCACTTTCTCAGCTGCCAGATATAACAAGAACAAATGTTCACATCGAAGGCGTGGCGCACCACATGCACCACGGCTCACCGATTCTGCCTGGAATGAGAGGATCCTGAGGAGATCCTTTTCTACATCACCCTTGGCTGAAGAGATGTCAGCTGCTGTGTCGCTTCTAGATGTCAGTTGGCTATAGAGGGTCTCCAGGCTCTTTGGATATTGTATGTTGAATTATTGAATAAAGAACAATTCGTTTTTTAAAAAAACAACAACAATAGAAATCTCACTCTGCTTGAGTGTTCCTATTTTCTTCACCTTGACAGCAAGTTTAAAGAAGTTATCTGCCATCTGGGGATTCTTACAATCCAGCCAGGTTCTTCCCGATTTGCTGGCCATCTGCAAATATGACACACTGAGACTTTGTCCTCCTTAAATTGTTGATTAATCAAAGACGTCTTCAGCGTCTCTTACCAGGACTTGCTTGCGGATGATGCCCTCTGTTGGACGCTCGGGCTCACAGCAGTACAGCAGACTGCATGCGACATGGCGTGCTGAAAGGACGATGAAAACAACCGTGACTGTCCCTGTTGCGTCCATTTGTCAGATAAATGATCGATATGAATGCTGAAGCTTAAAGGAAACCTTTGGCTTTCTGAGTCTGAGTTATGGTTGTGCTCGTGTTCCTAGTAACTGCCCAGTTCCACAGGTGGACAGCGCACTCCTCCAGCTGGGATGGGGGGGGGGGGGGGTGGGGGGAGACAACCGGGACAAATTCTACAAACTGATTCACCCCGTAAAAGACGATGTAAACCGACTCACTTTGAAAGTTAAAAACAAAATTGCAAAATAGCACAAAAACATTTATGGTGCTATATATTTCAATTAAAGAGGCTAAAGATATGTGTATAAATAAACGTTGTTTCTTGCTTTTTTTATTTAGTGTAGGAATTAAAGCCCAACTCTACCTGCGGATCAGGTATTTTGACGTCCTCCAGGACAGAGACTTCAGAGAAGAGTTTTTCAATAACCTCATCATAGTCTGCCGGCTGTTTCTGCAGCAGCAGCTCCGTGAGACCTGTTTATGGATGAAAGAATATCGACACGTATAGTTTATATTACAGAATACATTCATTTATATATCTCAATTGTTCATATGCCATATTACAAAAATATTACATCAAAATTGGCTAATAATCTGTCAAATGCAAAAACTATACAAACTTGGTCTGCACCAATTAATGTCCGCATTATTACGTTATTAATGTATAATACAACGCAGTGGTGTCAAGAAGGCTTACAAGTTACAATAATAATACCAATAAATAATATATTCTCATATATTTGTTCAAATTCCACTTTTATATATTTTGGTTACGTAAATCGAAAGTGCGTCACGCATCAAACTAGCTAAATCAGCCAGTTAGCATTACATTAGCTCACAATAGCTCGTTAGCTAATAGCTTCCACGAGCTAATTAGCATTCGCTAATAGCTGAAACCGGGAACTTAGTTAACTTTAGAATGGCTGCAATTTGTTGTCAAAACGGTTTCAAAAAACAATGCTTGGTATAGAAACATCAGTTATATAACGTGAAAGCGATTTTTACTCACATTCCACAGTAGAAACAAACGGATCCATGTTTTATGACCCGAGGCCAGCAGGTAAAGCTCCTGTAAAATGACGCAGCCTCAGGTTTCCGGTTTCAGGTTTCAGGTTTCAGGTTCGGATTGTGATGATGGTCAAATATATGGATTTATATTAATGACATTAAAAAAAAGTATCAGAGTCATATCAAAACCTGACAGCTGGGATATAAGGATGAAATATTGTGCTATTGTCATGAAATACAAATATTTTAAGTTAAAATAAGTTTATTTGTTTTTAGGGGGAAGAGAGTTTTTGTCTTTCATTTGAGCTCAGTGCGAGTCAGACTTTGGCTTTTTCCTGGTTACCAAAGAGACTTTATGTTTACGACCAGTTATGGGTTTTTGGTGGCTTGCTCAATGGCACATCGGCAGGTAGCCTGGTCCCTCTCCAGCCCTCAGCTGGGCGGGGACTAGAACCAGTGACCCTGAGGCTCTCAACCCAAGTCCAACCGGCTGAGCTACTGATTATCAGTTTAACATATTTCTTATTTGCCTTTTCGAGACATTTCACCGCTGAGACGAGGATATTGAAGATGAAAGGTTTAGAAACAATTCTTTATATTGGCCACAACATTTTAATCGATTGGTCTCCAGATCTTTGTCGTGTTCCTCGTGTGGATTTCACTCCATGACTCTGCCTGGTCGAATCATCATTTATAATGATTTAATTAACAGTGTGGACTTTAAACCTCTATGAAATTATTTTATTTGACTGGTTACAGTCATAGAACAACTGCAGCAATCAATCCACTTCCTGCGTGTCTACTTGCTCATTTAACTTTTGTACCGTTGCTTTCAAAAGGTGGTATAGAAATAAAGTTATTATATTATTCTGATTAAGAGTTTGTTGTTGTAGAAGCGCTGTAGAAACAGCTCTCCTCCCCATAGTGTGCCTTGAACACCAGGTTCTAAAATAAAACCCTTTAAGTCCTCTCCTCTCAGCGAGACATTTCCACCAATTGTTTGTCGGGAGACTTCTCGGCCCAACGGGAAAGTTTCCTTTGTTGCCGTTGACAAGACGGTTTCTTACAAACCTCGCCTCTGTCGTCAAAAAACATCGAGCAAATTAACACTTTTAGATTTTCTTTTTTAAGAGGGGCCACATTTTCTTTTCTACGCTGGCTTCAACCGCACAAGGAAAACATGTGACTGTCATGGAAGAATGACATTGATCAAGCTTCGCCGTTTATACGTCACGTTTGAGGAACCGTCTCAGAGACGGCGGCCTCGCTGTCCGTGACGCAAGCGGAAAGATGAGGGCAGGATGCTCTTATTTACCGAGCCGTGCTGCTTCCATGACCTGCAGCAAAGGAGTGATTATTGTACCGATAAAAGAAAACAGTCTGGATCACATCCACACGCCACAGGGTCCAGCAGGACAAAAGAGGACTATTTACAGTCATATATAAAGAAATGCATCCTGTTTGTCCCGCTGAAAGTAGATCCACTGAAAGTAGATCCAGCAAATGTAGTCTAAAGACTCGGGAGGACGGATTGAAACTGCTATCACAATGGTTGTAATGATTTTTTACTCTTTGCTTTCTTGAACCTTGAATAACTTGCGGCGACCTTTGACCTGTGTAGGTTCACCTTATCAGGTTAATGAGCTATTCCACTTTAAACTTATAGCTGAATCTGTTTTAGAGCGGCGTTTTCCCACCAGACATAATGTAATCTGATGCATATTATCGTGTTTATTACAAGTACAGTGATCAGTTTAATGACCTCTGACATAAATCAAAGAAAGGAGCCCCCCCCACCCCTCACCCTCACCCGCCCCCCCATAACAGAAAAGTGACGTTTGCGCGTCCTTCCTTCCTCTGCTGCTCCATAAAAGCGTTTCACGGACGCGGATAAAGGGAGGAGAAGTTGTCCACGGCGCTCCGATTGTTCTTTTACGCGCTACACTAAACGGCTACAGACTGATACACCACTCATTCGGGTTTTTTTTCATCTTAAATTACATTTGATGAGACTCTAGTTATTTTTTTTATTATTATTCCCGGAGAGCACCGCACCTGACCCGCGGATACGCGCACCACACCGACTCCTCGTTGCGGGATCGGGAGTTGGACCCCCCCCCAGCTGCGCAGGAGAGCTCCCCTGCCAAACGCGTCATGGGATACCGGAGAATCACTGCCGCTTTTTGAACGCGTACCTGTGGGGGCGGCGGGGGGGTTGGGATTACAACGCGATCTGGCGAAGAGAAAATATAGACTTCTTTATTTTGACACTGTTAGGAGAAACTGGATTTCTAAGCCTCTACAGGAACTTTTTATTTTATTTTTATTTTGAACACGCGGCTTGGAGTTCGCTGAAGAGTTGGCAAGATGGTCCCATCCGACTACTTTAAACTGGTCGTTTTCATCTCATGTTGTTCATCGCTCACTGGTAAGAAATCATTTTACGATGAAAAAACAATGTGTGCTTGAAGTGGAATTTTATGTATGGAGAAAATCCGACTTTAAACATCCCACCTTTGCACAGTTTTCAGCCAATGGTTCCATGTTTCTTTTAAATACATTCAGTAGAAGGAGAAATGCAATTTCTTCATTTTTAATCATGTTAATAATTATAATCTACTTGCTTGTAGTTCTAATGAGTTAGATTACTTTTTTTTTTATTTAGTTGTCTTTTGCCTTCACCTTTTTGGAAGATTTTATTATTATGTTTGGAAATGACATTTAATTTATGTACTGGTCAGTGAGATTGTAATTCTCACTCTGGCCACTAGAGGTAGCCTCGTTCCGTTGTATTTCGGTGGTTATTGACAAGTTAGTAAAACATATTGGCGCTGACAGGTAGCTTAAAGAGGATGTGCAGACATTTATGTTATATAGTTATAAACCGCATTTTACTTCTGAAATGTCGAGTTGGATGATTTGGGTTTGTTTTCTTGGATATTCGGAGGATGCTTCCAATGAATCTATTATTATTTAAGCGCCCCCCCCCCCCCAGCAATTTTTATCTGTTTGGGTAGGAGCGTACGTCTTTCTTCTGACAGCCGAGTCAACTTCATTGTCTCCAGAAAAAAAACAACAGGACAAAGCATGAGAGGTGGATCTTCCTCCACCTTGTGCCAGGGCTGATGTGCCACAGAGATACTTAAGCTCCCCCCAAAAAGGGCCCATCCAAACAAAGGAAATACTGTTCATGTCCACCCCCTCCTCCTCCTCCACACAAACACACTCGTACACTTTCAGCCGATGGAGCTTTGTCTGTGATGTTTTTATGCCGACTTCCTTCACTGGTCACCACACAAAGCGTGGGAAAGACAGAAGGAGGAAGCTGACGTCGGGACAAGAGGCAGCCTGGAATTGTTCAAGTAGTAAAGGTCAAGGAAATGAGACGTGCTACCTGTGCAGCAACGATCATCTGCCTTGCCTCGCCTTCAGAAATGAGTGTATTGTTTAATTGTACAGTTTTAAGCTGTCTTGGGTTTCGCTGCGAAGGGATGATTGAAAGATGCGGTGATTGAATTTCTTCTCTTGTGGTCTACGCGCTGCCACATTAGTCAAATGTCTCTTTTTCCGGAGGGTTTTTGAAAACATCTTTCTTGCAGAGTGAGTTGATATTGTGCCTAATTTGTTTTGGAGCCATTTCCCCCCCCCTTTTCCTGCTGGGACACTTGAGATGGAGTGGAAAATGGGAGCGACGAGAGGTCAATTGAGACCAGTGGGAGCTCGTCGCTCACTGGCAGTGCGTCTGCGTGCACGCAGGCGGTGCAGGAAAAACACACTCACCTGCATTGGGAGGCTTAACAACAAAGCAGAAACATTCCTTTACCCAGGGATGTTTAACTTACAAACACTGTTCTTAAGGGATGATTGCAGCATCTGCTTCATGCTATACTTTAATCCAGCAATATATTTTCTTTGAACCTGGCATGAGATTTCTGTTTGTCTCTTTGTTTTAATAATAGCATTATGGAAAATTCATCTTTTGTGTTTACTAATTTGGTCTCACATGCAGGTGATTCTTGTTTTTTGGGGGCTGTACTAAACCGTGTATAACCTAGAATGGCCTCCCATCATGAGCAATCAACTGAGAGGCATATTTGTCTCGAAATCTCCAAAGCCTAGTATATAAAACTAACATTTTTAAAAAAAAGGCGCCCTCTTTAACTGTTGTCTTAACCTTGCAGGTGTCAAAGTGGAAGGGTTTCAGAGGGTTTTAGTGGAAGGGAAAACTTGAGGACACACAGTCCCGTGTGATATTCACACTGCTCCTTATTTTGGAGGGCGAGTTGGGGTTTCAATGGGCTGTAATGCTTGGGAATTTGAACTCACTTTAAAATGTCCCCGGCGTGAAAAATGTCTAAAAATTGACACACCTTAAGGAAAAACACAATTCCCAGGATTTGTCTCGGAATATAACCGTCGCTTCATCATCCCAAGCATTGGCTCGAGTTGAAATTCGTTTATTTCAGCTCAGTATTCCGTCTCCTCCATGTAACCAAATGGAATATTTTACCACACTTTTGCAACTGGACTGAACTTTCACACAAGCAGAACACAAATTCCTCCACTGTAATTGTGAACACTGGAGCCCCGGGGGTTGTGTGTGTGTGTGTGTGTGTGTGTGTGTGTGTGTGTGTCCGTTCACATTGCACTGCGATCCCAGACATGGAGTGAAGTCTGTTGTGAATTATGCAGACAGCACCGCCATCATTGACAGGTGACAAATCAGAAGTGACAGTTCAGAGTTCATATCCGTATGAAGTCTACGCCTTAGAAAAGCGAAGCAGACGTCAGCGGAGGGAGGGAAGCCGAGGGCCTGTCATAATCATCACTCATCGCCCACCCGGGTAGAAAAAGCTCCGCAACATCTGCACCTCTTCAGACAACTGAAGCAGGAACTATTCACCATGCTGGGTATTATTAACGTCTACAGAAGAGAAATAGAAAGTATCCCAACTGGAAAGCTCGCAAAACAGCACATTTCATCCTGGCGTAAGGGTGAATGGAGTTGTGTTCACACCAGCTGTGCTGCGTAATTACAATCTTAAATCCAGCTGGACTGTACTACTGAGACGATACAATGCCATCCAGAATTATAGATCAACACCAATAAATGCAATAAAAGCAATTCTGATCATGTATTAGACCTTTAATTTTACTACCTGCCGGTACGCAGTGGCTCTGAGCTTTACCTTAAAGAGGCTGCATTACCAGAAAACATTTTATTCGTTAATGTCAGAATATTTTATCACATCATTGGCTTTTATTATCGCTTTAGAGAACTACCGCACTGTTGGTGTGTCTTGAGTCATCCATTCCAGCTCCAACGTAGCAGCAGCAGTACTTCTAAAACGAATCAGTTCATGCGATGCATTCACATTTCATATTTAAACTGCATTTTTTGGGCCACAATTCACAACCGTGTAGAGTTAATTGTAGAATCCAGAGCTGTTGGAATTCTTAATCTTTCGTCTGTAGTGAACCTATGAGCAGCATTTTCCAAATGCCTGTCCTGTGCACTTCCCGTCATTAAGGGAACAGGACATCCAAACATGATCTGAGTCTAACCGTAACTTGGCCCTGCACCAATAATCGGTGTGCTGCTGTGCGACGGGCTCGATGTTCCGTAATCAGTTGAATGAGAAGGAATGCAGCACACAGCTGTTAGCGGGGTGAGAGGGGTTAGGGGTGTTGGGACGCCTGCTGAGGTCAACATCAGGCAGGCACTGGGGCAGGAGGGAGATTTTAGGGTGTGGACGTAGAGATATGTCAGTGGTACTTTATAAGTCACTGTAGATCCCTGCTGTAAGATAATATACAAATCACAAATGGCTGTTTTCTTTAAGTGTTTTCTGTTGTTGCTATGTGTGCAAGCATTCTTTCCATGTGCTTTTTCTTTTTCTCAGTCATTGCACAGTAAGTCCAATCACTGCCGTGTTTAACATATGTGTTCGGGAAATATGTCTTTGAAACAGATCTCGGGAGTCTCATTCTGCCTGGATGATCATTTACAAAGTTCTCTCCATTCAGAAAAACCCAAACAAGAACATTGTTCGGTAAATCTGAAGAACCCACAACGGACGGTTTACTCAGTTGTGACTTATTGCGTTTTTGTAATCAAGCCGTGAAGCTGAAAGCACTGCTACAGCAGCACAACGGAGAACGGGCCACATCCCTTCCCCTCTGCGTGACCTTGGACAATAAAACAATGATGGTCTCGTACTTTGTGAGGAAGTCAACGTTGAGAGTCGCTGCCAACACTGGCGCAGCTCATTCTTAGCATGACGGCTGTTGTGAATAATAGACACATACTTGTAAAGCACGCACACAAGTCTTTGCTTTACTTGTACGTGTGTGTGTGTGTGTGTGTGCTGTTGTGTAACTTCCTTTTCCTTGAGATTTTGTGCTACAAATGGTGTGCACGGTGCAAAGGTGTACACGTCGCATGGGGATTCTGTGGAATCTCAAGGGACGGAGGCATCTCCTGAACTTCAGAGAGACTGAATGTGTTCCCGGTGTTGCCCACGGGAATGATCTGAGCCTACACAGCCGTTACGTCGCCTGTCACAGTGTACCAATAGCAGAGTGCAAAGTCAATGGGAAATGAAGGGATGGCTCGTTACGACAAATCATAAAGGTAGCTCCCACATCTCATCTTTCCATCCATCCCAGTCTCTCTCTTTTTTGAGTTTAATCCACGCTGTTCATTTCCACCACCCATCCCTCAGCACCAGAAGCGCCTCTCCACAGAATCCCTTATATGAGCGGCTGGAGCATATTGCATGTACACAGGGAACAGCCATTCGCTCCCCAGACATGATGAGTCACTGCCAATGTGAACATTCGTTGGTCCTGTTGTTTCTCAGTATTCCGTGTGTGTGTTTGTGTTTGTGTTCACCAGGTCGTTTGGAGAAAGATCATGGGCCTAAGATTCTGCCTTTTGATAATGAACTGATTCTTCATAAGAACGATTCATTGAACCTCACATGCAGGTAAGGCTTAGGTTTAGGGTTTAGTTAGTTTAGCTAGTAATGAAATGTGCTCGAACTTTGTCAAGTACTTCAACACAGTTAGAGTTGATGTACTTCCAGTTCATTCGTTGTACTCCTCTGGTTTTGGCTCTTGTTAAGTGACAGTAAGGCCAGAAGGGAAGCTGATGTGTCTGCGCCTAAAGAAGCCTGCTGGCCACAAAGCGCCGTTGGTGCTGGTCCAGCTTTATCACACTGCCAGCGTGATCCAAGCAAGCCACCTTCCCATTTGTGAAGGATTTTGAGTCTTGCATCATTCTGCTGAGCTACAAGGACTGTTCAAGGATACACGCATATGTAATCAAAGGATTCCCCTATAAGGCCATATGCTAAGATGGCTCCTCAATACAGTCACGTCTTCTTTTCTGACGCTGATGGGAGCTGATAGATTTGTTTGAACCTAACGCACCACAGGCAAAAAAAACAAAACGAGTGGCGTGCGAGACGTGCTCGATGTTCCTCTGGGATCTCTTTGATACGAGTCTAAAATGGATGCTATGTGGAAAGAATGTGGCGAAAAATGTTCCCACGTGAAAGTTCACGACTCAAGATTGACTCGAAAATAGCTTCAAATGCTCAAGTGAGCAGGGTCTGAGGGACGACGCGGAAGCCGCCAACCTGAACTAGGAATGAACTCTAACCCTTTTGAGCCAGTGAGAGCTGATTAACAACAAAGTGATTGATCGAGACTGTCCTCTGGCTCATCCAATGGTGTCACTCGATCCTGTCAGAGGGCATGGCCTGTTGCATTGGACGCTTGGTGATCCCCGTCGGTCGGCCTCGTCGGAGGGGGTGAAGGTGGGCCAGTGTGACTCCAGGCATCACTCGCACTGCAGCAGACTGACCGTCGCCAACCTGACCGCCGACGACACAGGAAGGTACAGCTGTAACTACTCCAAAGAGGGTTCGGACCACATCGCCTCAACCTACGTCTACGTCTCAGGTGAGCTTAATGATTGTTAATCTGCTGATCTATGCACCCAGTGGTACTCGATATGACAGGAGGAATAATCTGCTATTCCCACAAGATACCATCACGGAAGAAAAACTCCAAAGTTATTTCTTACAGTCTGGGGAGAGAACTAAGTGTGTTCTGTCCTGCAGTTTTGTTTCTTCTGGAAGTGGAAGCACGGCCGTGATTACACAGGCCACTGACTCTGATTTCCTCCTCCAGTTTTCCATAATCTCCTTTAAATCGGCAATAAAATGTTTAATGTTAAGACAACTTCCCTGGGACACCTCTTTGATTTGCACGATCTTTACACTTTAAAATGTGAGGATAATACCGGTAATAGGGAGTCATTATTTATTGATCTAATGTCTAATTGATCTATGTGAAATAGTGAATCAGCAGCAGCGACACCGAATAGGATTCCAGTTCACCTGCCTATCAGGCAGCCCGCTGGGCTTCAGTCTTTCTTTTCTGAAAACCTGCATTAATACTTTACATGCCCAAATTCAAATAATACTTCTTTCATCACACTTTATTTGCTCAACCTCACATCAATTGCAGAGTACTTGTGAAGCAGTAGAAACGCACCACCGGCTTGATTCCAGTAAAGATGAACGGATCCAGGACGCCCTGGCGGCTTGCCTGGTGTGCCTCCAACAAGCAAAAGTCTCCTGGCACTCGTCCTCTCTTTCTCCTTTGCTCCTGTGAAAAAGGATGAACTGATCTGAACTCAGTTTTGGATGCTCTTGCACCACCCTTATTCAACCACAATATAAATCTCAGCTATAGCCAGTGCAACAGCTGTGAATTAGATGCAACATATGGTTCACCCAAACACATTTACTTTGAAAGAACTGACCGCTAGTTTTGTATCTCGCGAGTTTTTAAGTTGTTTTGGTTTTCTTTTCATTGCATAGATCCCGAGCAGCCATTTGTGGAGCCCCATTATACAAGGCCTAGCATCCTGGGGATCTACAGGCATGAGACCAGCCTTGTGGTGCCCTGCCGGACGTCGTCCCCCGATGCTGTCGTAACGCTGACGGGGGTAAGGCCTCACAAATGTGGCGATCCACCTTCTCTTCCGATATATGTCGTAAAAAAAAAACGTCTTAAACAGACAAATAAAAAAGAGACCGGTGCGATCGTAAAGTCAAACTGTCACGAGTCGCATAAGTTATTGACCCCCTGGGCTGCATCTATGAAAAGCAAAATTACTTTCAAAACTACAATACTGCATCCTTACTTGTAGTCCCTTAAAGTCCAGAGCTTCCATCTTATGCTTAAGGCATGCTACTGGTGACACAGAAACAGAGCAGGGGCAGTGGCATGTCTGCCAGCGACCGGAATCATCATGTCTGCTTCGTGTGAGAGCAGGAAGGCCCTCCAAGAGAGCCTTTATCTCAGAATAGATGCTCGGACTAAATTTAGTCCTCCTTCTCTTACGAACATCAGGAAATGAAGCAGAAACACAATGTCAGGAAACAACAGGTAAATTATCAGGAGGATTTCAGGGTTTGATGCCAGAATACAGAAAACATCCACAGAGGGGAGCGAGGCATCTCCAAACACTCCTGGCTCGGATGGCGCTGATAGTGGCTGTGCGTGTGACCTTCCTGCCATCAGTAAATCTACGGCACTCCTCCTTCCTGCTCCCTTTCCTTCCTTCCTTCCTTTCCTTTCCTTGCCTTGCCTCCTCTCCCACTCCAACTTCTGGCACGAGAATAAACACGAACAGGCACGAACATCCTTTTCCGGATAGCAGTTTTTCCGTTATTTTGTGTCCCATTGAATAACTAATTGTTGGGACAGATCTGACCTGATTCAAGTGGGCAGGGCTAAAACGGAGACCTGGGATCAATCCTTTATGACTTTATCTTTAAGGAACAACACATTTGTTGCCAAATATCTTTTGCACCGAAAAAATGCCTCTGTTCTCCTCTTTTCACTGCAGGCCCCATCTTTATCGGAGAAGGTTCTTAAGGAAATGGTTTGGGATCCAAAGGTGGGATTCACCATTCCCTACGGGCCCTACGATATGTATTACATGTTCACTTGTAACACTGTTGTCAGCGGTATTAACTTCGAGTCACCGCCTTACAGGCCCAAGAGACTGAGTGAGTCTTGCTCGTCGATTTCTGTTTAGCGAACGTCTCCGTTTCCTCTTACATAAACTATAATCTGCTTTTTTTTTTTTTGCAGCCCTTGTTTTAAATAACGTGAAAATCACCCCGTATCGTGTCAGAGTGTTGGTCGGAGACACCCTCATTCTAAACTGTTCCGGAGAGACCACCTATAATGGGAGAATCAACTTCACATGGGATTTTCCAAAGAAGGCAGTAAGTCTAGGAGTTTGTGAAAGGGACCCAAGCAGGGCTGTAGTGGACCGGAGATGATTACGCTTCGTTTCTCTGCAGGAAAATCGGCATTACACCAAGAAGACAATCGTCATCCCTGCTGAGCGTTTGGTAATGAGCAAGATTCTGGTCCTGCCGAAAGTTACCATGGAGGACAAAGGGACGTACCACTGCAAAGCTGAGCTGGAACACACAAAACACAAGAAAGCCGCGGCAAAAGTCCTGGCATTTGGTGAGCATGCTTATTTTGAGCTCTGAGGTTAATTGCAGTTAAACATAATTCAATGATAATCTGACATTAAAGCCTAATAATTATAATTATAATGTAGCAATATGATGGTGACTGTATATTTTTTTTATCTACTTTCCCCTATCCATTGCAGAGCATCCTTTCCTCAACGTCTCGTATAAGCACGATCGGCCGAGTACAGTCACGGTCAAAGAAGGCCGACAGAAGATCGTGTTTGAGCCAAAGGTCAACGCTCTTCCACCGGTAGACATGATAGCATGGTAAGCAAGCGTTTAAAAATATATACTGATTGTTGAGTGCTGGCACAAAAATGCTGTGTAACTGAGCGCTCCTCTCTTAGGTTGAAGGACGGGGTCCCGATCAAGAATAGTTCCATTTGTTGCAAGGTGTCTGGTATGAACTTGATCATCAAATCCGTGCAGTGGGAGCAT
The DNA here is from genome assembly GCF_040956055.1 of Brachionichthys hirsutus. Taxonomy (NCBI): domain Eukaryota; kingdom Metazoa; phylum Chordata; class Actinopteri; order Lophiiformes; family Brachionichthyidae; genus Brachionichthys; species Brachionichthys hirsutus. The sequence continues at coordinate 5,812,027 of NC_090902.1, forward strand.
GCTGGGATCTACACCGTCAGCCTGGGCAACCAGGCAAAGGGCTTGTACAGGAATTTGAGCTACACGCTGGTAGTCAACGGTAAGCTGTTGCCGTGAACCTGATAAAGGCTGCTGAGCCTCAGAAAACGAAGCTGGCGTCGTGGCAGTGGGCTCAGGCTCCAGGAGCATGGCCGCTTTCAGCAGAGTCCGCTGGACGGCAGGTAGCGGCTCGAGAATGAGAGGAATGTGGGGGCTTGTTGATGCCATGGCTGGACTGACGTAACACAGGCAGCTGTTGTTGGTTATCGGGGCTCGCATGAAGGGGTTTGATGCGGTGTGTGTAAAGGGCTTGGACTCTGTTCCACCCCCCCATAGTCCCCAGGATTTATTTGCATCCTCCCCATGTGTACGGTATCCACAGTGTAACTCATATAAACAACATGTTCTATAAAATATGTGCACAGCTTGAGGAAAATATGGACCATAGAGTAGATAACAAACTGTTGACACCAGAAGTTTAGTGATGAATGGATGAATGAATGAAAGAATGATTGCACTATCTCAGTTACTCCGAGCTCAGTGGGGGCAAATCTATTTTCATTGCATTCTTTGAACATTATCTAGGCCCCTAATAGCGTGCCAAACTGTGGGAAAGTCAGACCCCTCTGGGTGCGTGCAAAGTTTGGTTTATGGTCCTCAAATGTCTCGGTTCACAAAACTTTAATTTGTTGGAATGACAAATATTAAACACTAAGACACAAATAAACAGAGTGAGCAGATATGCCTGGTATCAATTAAAGGAGTATTCATCTTGTCACCAAGGTCTGGGGTCTGAGCGCGTTCTGTGTGATGTGTGTGGGGGATGCAGGTTTGGTGGTTTGCCTTATGCGGAGCCGATGGGATGCGTATGGCCTCCTGACGTGCTTCCAGGTTCGCCGTCCGTTGATTGGCCGATCCGGGCGCAGTGACCTACAGCCCTGAGCTAGCTAATCATCCTCACATGCTTCTCTTACACAGAGTCTGAAGGACCACCGTTGCCACGTTGACCCTTTTCACGGCCGTCCATCCTTTCTGCCGCAGTTCATTATAAAGACATTACGAGATCCCACCGTGGTCTCCGCTGGGTTGAGATGGCGGCTGGTTGATCTAACCTCTTGTGTCTCTCTTCATCTCCCTTTCCTTATCTTTGTGCATGTTTTTGTCTCTTTCGCAGTGAATCCAACTATATTGGAGGCCGAGTTTGCGTCTGTGGAAGTGCAGCCCTACATTTTTGGCAAGCAGAATCAGCTAACCTGCACTGTTCAGGGGTTGCCCTTGCCAACCATTACTTGGTTCTGGCAACCGTCAGATCCCAGGCTGAAAGAGTGAGTCACCAGCCTGCTATGTTAGCAAGCACTGCATTGTTTGAGCTGCAGTTTATGCATTCATGCTCCAGTTACTTCCTACGAGCTTGAACATTTAATGGCAAAGAGAAAGTTAGTCGCGATTTTAAATCGGATTAACTTTATTCAAAATAAAAGACATACTAGTAGCTGCTGTCTCGCAGGGCTCCGGCACTGAGTGTTGTGTTTTTGTTCTATGTTCAGATTTTTTTTATCTGTGAATTTACAGGTTTACAAGTTTGTAGTCCCTCTTAAGCCAGAATGATCAAAATCAGAATCAAAACTGTAGATCAGAGCACCAGCCGGACCTGGGGATCCCGATATATATAACAGATCTACGTGGACTGAATTGACTCTGAGCCACAATGTGGCACATTAATCGTATAAATTTAAGCTTTTGGGATCTGCCCTCTCATTTGTGGTCAGTGGCTGTGTCGACTGAAGGGTAAACAGGGGTGAGGTATATTAATCTTAGATTCCCCTGACCTGTTATGGAGCCAAATGGAGCTGAATGTATGCAATTGTGCTGGAATACCGGCCTGCTAGTGAACCCACCAACAAGATGAAAATTCCACAAGATCCTGGCCCGTCATTGGGAGAGCCCTGTTTGTTGTAAGATCAGGAAAAGAATGGGCCCATTAACCCTGGGTTATCGGGCCCCTGCACTTTTAACAAAAACAGCACCGCGGAATCCTCCACATAAATCATGTCACCTCTTCAGTTACGTCAAGTGATCGCGAACAACCCCATCCAGATTCATGATGACTAACAGCAGACTACTTGTTGGTCACAGCAACTCGTTTCTAGGTCTGAAAGATAATCAGTGCTGGCACGAGGAACAGTGGCTGGACCGTCGCAGGCAGCTAATGAGACAGGGGAACAGCTAAAGCCTGGTGGGAGGCCAATTGAGCAAAAATGTTTGTTTTATGCAGCCCCCAGCCTGTAAAGTGCGTGTCACTGTAAATCAAAGCTGCAGCCTCTCAAGATCGTATCTCATCTAAATCTCTGGGAGTTTGCAGAGAAGGGGAAATGTGGAGTGTGAGGAGGGTTAAGAGGTGAGGGTAGTTTGTTAAGTTGGATGCTCAATAAGACTGATTGTATAGAGGGCAGAAATATGGGAATGTCTTTATCACCAGGATGAGAAGTTATCAGCCGCCTCTTGTTAACCCCCAAGGTCTTGGGATCGGCCTTATCTCCTCAGACCAGAATGCGGAGGGGTTCCTGTATGAGGTGCTGCACAGCACAGCCCTTCCTGTCGCTGTTGCCGTTTCCTCCTCTGCTTCTCCACTCATCAGGCCGATTGTTACTCACCGCAGGTGGTGGAGGGTCTGGGGGTGGGGGGGTCAAATCAAGGCTTTCTCTAGGGTTTACAGCCCATGGAGCAGGTTGAGACCTGGGCCCCCATGTGTAAAAATGGTCTCTTTCTATTTGAAATTGGTCTCATGATCATCACAGACTGGTTACTTACACGCAGCTCCTGAAGAGATTTATAACACATGCACCAAATTTATCCCAAAGCACACACGGAGATGTTTTTTGCTGCCATTTATTTGCCTACATAACGCATAAGTATTATAATAAGAAGATCCTGAGACTGTTTAAATTGTCACTTTTATCACATCTTCTCCGTCCTGCAGTTGCGTTTCTTACACGGAGCCGATCCTGGCTAGTGTTGATGACCGAGGAAATTACTCTCACAACTGGATTACGAGCATCAATACGAAGTCTGAAGCAGTTAAAGGCAAAAACAAGGTATGAGTGTCTCGTGCAGAACAGGCAAAAGCTCGGTCAAATTCAAATTCAGCCTTCAAAGACATCCATTAAACAGGAGGAACAGCTAAACGAAATCCATGGCTAAAATTACAGAGAAAAAGATAGAATTAGGCTTCATCACACCCATGAATTTAACCAGAATTAGTTGTCTTACACCTAAAAATATATACAAAGTCAACATTATTATCAATTATTGACTTTTCTCAGGAACCATCAAACACATATTGCCACATAAACCCCCAAATGCACCACACAAGGGGGAAACAATTATTTTTTGGGGGGGTGCCCAAACATAATCAAGAGCAGGCCTCCACAGTCTCGTGAGTCTAAAGGATTAAAGAAATACATAACCACAGACTGGGTCAAATTAGGGCACAGCCTCACAGACGTGTTTTTAGCAAGAGAGAGAAGTCTGACATTCTTTAAACAAATCATTCAGTGTTCCTTGATTTACTGCCTCCTGCGCTGATTACGAAGAGAGAGAGAAACCTGTAGTCTTCACAACTTGTAGATTATTTTGGACGTTTTCAGAGGACTCAGTTCTAATAAGTCTCTGACATAAATAGGGAGGCACCACTTATATGCAAGTACTTGTTGCCAAACGCTGGTGCTTTATGAGCGTTTTGACTAAGGGTCAATGATAACAAGCAGCAGTTTAAAAGAAGAAAGATTTGTTGGAAGTGAATTCCTCTCTGCCCCCCCCCCCCCCCCCTGTAAATTGCGTTGGCCTGTGTATAAGAAGTTATGTCTCTGAGTGCCCAAGAGAGAGGGTGACTGGTTCGGGTCACAGTGTAAGCAAAACACGGTTGGGAAGACATGAGCTCCGAGGTCACAGTGTGTCTGCTCAGGTCACCACTTTGGGACTGTGCATAATTCCTAAAATGAATGTTTTCAAGCTAGAGTTACATCACAGTGACTGCTGGCCGTAACACAATACCAAAAGACAACTGTGAGTATTTAGCAGCATGAATGAGATTATTAGACCTAAACGTCTTCTTTAAAAACCTGAATGTTTGTGAGACAATCATCATGAGTACGGTGAGTCTGAAAGTGTTCCACTGCAGAAAACAGCACAGTCAAAACAATAGCTCCCTACAAGCCCAGGAAGTTCAGTCCTGCACACACCCAGACAACATACTCAGACCGTTCACTCCCTTTGATGCAGCTGACTGCCCCCCAAAACCACATGCCGATAAGAACACTAAGCAGATCCCCACAGGGCCTGGCCCTCACTCAAGTCTCACTTTTTATTTTGTCTATTTAGGCCATTAAAATGTTGAACCGGTTTAGTAACAAGCGCTTTCCAGGGGAATTGGAGTGAAGTTGCAGCTCTCGATCAGGTCTGAAGGAGACTCAGAAGGTTTTAAACTCCACATGAATCCTTTGATTAATGTGCAGCGTATAAAACAGAGTTGGTGCAGACCTCTCACCCGCCTGTAACAGGGCCTGCTAAAGTCCAAGGAGCAACCAAAACTCACAGCGGATTGAGATGTCATGTAAAGAATTATCCTGTTTTAACTGAACACATCAATCGGTAATGATCTTTTTTTTTTTTGGTCATCTTTAGGCTGTGAGCACCATTGTGATAGGAAAGGCCAAAGTGTCGGGAAATTACACCTGCATGGCTCAGAATATAGAGGGCCGCAGCATGATGACCATCCCGTTCTACGTTAATGGTAAGTGTGTTTCCAGAGCGCAGCTGAAACATCAACAGATAAATCACAAGTGCTCAAGCAACACTCCGCCGCGCTTTATTGCAATATCTGCAGAGCGTGTTACACCGTGTGCCAGATGATTTCAAATGATGCGAGCATCTATAAAGTGCACTCGCTGTAATGAATTCCAAGAACAGCGGAGGAATGTTCTGAACGTATTGTGCAATAAAGAAACCAGAGGGGGGCCATTAATTGAAACCATCTTCCTCTGTAGCTCAGCAGCTTCAGGCGGAAGAGAGGCAAACGCCGTCCTGAGCCATATGGCGTGCTATAACGGCGCCGGGTTAAAAGCAGCTACGAGTAGCTGCATTCCTGCCCTCCCCCGTGCCAGCAGGTCATTCCCCCTCCTCAGTGAGCCCTCTGCTCGGAGAGTTTACTTCTTTATGTGTCACTGAGCATTTCCGAATGTTACCAAAATAAATTCCATCGAGGCAGTTATGTAATGACAGCGGCGATGAGGCGTCATCGCACGCAAACGCAGTTTACGTTTCCTCAGAAACACATCTTCACGGTCTTCCCAGTGACGCTCCCCAGGGATGAATGCAGGATCCATAACTGAATGGATGCCAAGTATCAGAAATTAGTCTCCCACAGAGAAAGAATTCCCCTGAGGAATTTCGCTGTCTTCCAGAGGCGATGAAAAGGGATAAAAATGGAATGTTGCAAGAAAAGAGGACAGAAATGTAATAACAGCTGTCCTCTCTTACGGAACACGGAAAGCTTTCCAGCAATCTGAGTAAACAAGCACATTCTGGTTCCCCTGGGGCCCGGACTCAGCCCGTCTCCAAACGGATGAGTGCTGGAGCGCCATCAGCGATGCCGTCCATTGGCAACGTGCTTCCAATTAGCGGCGATGAAACAGAAAATAGCTGCAAATTTGACATTCCTCCCCTTGAAACAAGCGTCTTTGTGTCCAAAGGAGTTTTTTTTGTGCTAGCGGGAAATGTGTCACTTTGAATGTGCGCTCATCAGATGACATGATCTCTAATTTATCCAGATCACCACGAGGAAATCGCCGTAGAGCCTCTGGCAGCCATCGAGGGGGATGACATCACTCTGACCTGTCGAGGGGTTCGCTACCTCTACACAGACCTGCAGTGGTTGGATGCTCTGAATCAAACAGTCACTTCCACCGTTGCCGGTCTCGTGCACAGCAACTATTCCATCTCTCTTTCTATCCGGCTGCACAATGTGACCCGAAACAGCACGGCAGGGTACAAGTGCCAAGCATACAAGCTCCATAGGAAAGGCTCACTCAGGAACGCCGCCGTCATCGTTGATGGTGAGGGACGGGACGCTGTGAGGAGACGATCAATCATTTTCTGTTGCACGAACCGAAACTCAGTTTTCATTCATTATATCTGCTACCTGGGACCGCTACCGTCGGGTTAGCGCACGCACAGGAAGACCAAACGCTCCATCAGTCTCAGGTCCAAACTGCTTTTTGTTTTTTTCTGCTTTTGTTCTGATTGGTGCAGCGAAGAAACAGCCCTGGCTGAGTCAAAACCTGACAAATCAAAATGTGAACAGCAGCAGCAGCCTGATGCTGACGTGCTTCGCTCTGGGTGTCCCTCGTCCTGACATCACGTGGTACAAAAATGGCGTTCCGGTGAAAGAAGGCCCAGGTAAACTGAGACTGTTATTATGATGTAATAAATTATATTCTTTTACAATTTTGTGTTTCCCAGTGCCGCAAGTTCAGTATTACCACAGGGCTGCAGAGCCAGGCCGAAGAGCAGAAAGAGAATGAAGATGTGTTTTATTAGTGAGACCACACTATCAGCAGATGGAGCTAGCTGGAGCTAGCATTCCCTTTGGAATTGGGTCAAAGTCCAGGCCGACGTTCTATTCGAGAGAAAAGCTCTTCATTGGAAGGCATGCAGTCAGAAAGACAATTCTGAAGTCTCTTCTTAAGCTGAATATGCTTATATATATATATATATATATAAATCTTTCTTCTATTGTCAGCCAAGTTTAAGCGCCTTAAAGAGGATAGCATTTCATCTGCCGTTAAGTGTCCCGATGCTCCGAATGTTGTGGTGTCGTCCTGACAGAGAGTTTGCGTGTTGCAGGTATCGCCCTGGGAGGAGACGGCGTTCTGACCATTGAGCGGGTCAAGAAAGACGATGAAGGTCTCTACGAGTGCGTAGCCAAGAACACAGAGGGCGTCGCCAAAACCAGCGCTGTTGTTACTGTGCTCGGTGAGACGGTCGTGCACAGTCCGATGCCTGAATTCATGTCAGCACTCTGACCTGCTTGTTTCCCAGCCTGAAATCGCATCAAATCATGTTTTCATGTCACGAATGCCAAAAAAGAAAACCTGTTTGCAAAACAGCTTTTTAGTTTGAAAAGTCTCCCTGGAAAGAAAATGTGTGGCTGCCAGGAATGTCACCGGAATTCTGCTTTGGGTTGAATGATCAAGGCTCTGGTTGAGCGTCCTCACCTCGGCGGGGGGGGGGGGGGGGGGGGGTTACGACCTCTGTGAAGACCGCTATCAAAGCTGAGGGGCTGGAAACATACCACAGGCCCCGTCTCCTAGCGTGTTAGCACCTGCGTATTTTACATGCATGCATTGTACAGTAATCGAAATGTACGCGAGCTCCATTTCTCTTTGTGTCCAACTTCACAGCATCGTCATGCATTCCTTCGTCTTCCTTGTTTAAACAAGGAACACGTGACGTAAGAACCGGAAAGATTCAGTGCAGATTCAGATGGTATTAGCTCTGCGAGTGACATCACGGACGGTTTCAGTGTTTACAAGAAAACAGCCCAGGAAAGAGTGTTGTTTTCATGCTCCAACCGAAACGGAAATAAACCGCCGAGTCTGTTTCCACTTCCAGCTTTTATACAAAAAGCTCTCAGCAAAATGTTAAAAAGTCTCACCATCTCCAGACAAATAAACAGAATTATTTCCTAATTTGTTACAAATTATCACAGTTCAGCGTGCTGTGAGAATTTACGGCATCTGTTCTGTTTCTTTGTTCGTTTTTTGGTTGTGTTCTGGTCTTCTGGTGGTTTATTGCAGTTCTTCTCCTTCCAGGGGACGAAGGGAAGCAAAACATCGAAGTAATCATCTTGGTGTGCACAGGAGTTGCAGCCACATTTCTCTGGCTCATGCTTATTCTCTTCATCCGCAAGCTAAGGAAGGTAAAGTGCTAAACCACTCTTGTTTTTTTGTTTTTTTTTCAGGGGATCACATGGGATTAGAGTTGGCCAAGATATGAAAGGTTCAAAAAGCCAAGCCAGTCCCAGCGTTTGTGAAATGTTGCTTAATTCATTTCAGTGAATTGTACAGCTAACTTAAGGGAAGCGACTGAATCACGTCTCTTGAGAAAACAGTTTAATGGAAGGATAAATCTAGCCAGTGGTTATAATAAGCATGAAACTCATGTTTAGGGATGGTCTGGAATGTGCCAAAAATAGACATTTGTGTGTTTTCATCCAGGAGGATTCTGTCCAAAATGTCATTATGATGATGATGATGATTGATTCATTCGTGTGTGTCTTCCAACACCTTCAGCAACCAGCACACTATAAGATGGGTCCGTCTATCATCATCGACCCTGATGAGTGTGCCCTCAAGGACCAGAACGACCTCCTGCAGTACGACAGCAGCAAATGGGAGTTTCCCCGCGACCGCCTGCAACTGGGTGAGCGCTGAAATCCTTCTAAAATGCTGAAACATGCTCCCTGTTAGAGAAACAAACGCCTCTGCTTTCAGGTTTCACGTTAAGCTTAAATGCATAACATTCTGCATTACCTTGTTGATCGTAGCTGCTATCGCATATCTTCTTCTTTTACCAGGCAAAACTCTGGGCCATGGAGCTTTTGGGAAAGTGGTGGAGGCCTCTGCATTTGGGATCAACAAGATATCGACATGCAAAACCGTGGCTGTCAAAATGCTTAAAGGTAAGATGGTGAAAATGTTCCTAATTTTTTTATTTAATTTTTTTTAACACAACTGTAGTTTGAGCATGTGACCCTTCTGGTTCATGGTGGAGTCAGCGGGGAAAGACAGGTCAGCTTTACCACAGCATCTACCGTATCACCCGGTCAGCATTCGATGAATCACAAATACCAAACAGGGGATTTATTCCTTGAATGCATCACAGACTTCGCTGCAGCAATGGTGGGTCGGTTCTAAGCTTGTGCAGTCAGAGGTAGAGGCTGAGACGTCCATCCCGACCCCGACTGAGTTTATACTGATTGATTTCACAATGAATGATAGATCTTCACTTACTTATTCACTTTTGTGAAAGGCCGACTGCAGTGACTGATGATACGAGGATGAAAGGCGGGGCTGTTGGTTGGACCAGTAATCGTTTATCATGTCTCAGCATAAATCACCTGAGCGGAGCAGACGCTCTGGGCTGGAGTTGTAGGTCAAACGTAATGGAAAGCAGCAGGTCTCCTCAAATTGGTCGAGGTTTATCCAGACTTGCCCGGCTGCATTAGGTTTCATCTTATAAATATCGTGTAACGTAAAGCCTCTAAATCTCTCATCTTCATAAATACACTGCGATGTGTCTCTTCTTTTGCACATTTTAAACACTAATATGTTATTTACACATTTTTTTAAATTCAGGAGATTATAGAGATATGTAAAACAAAAAACTTCAAATAGAATAAAATTGATAACTAGATTATTGAGGTAAATGAAGTGAACCAGTGAGAAAGTGATAAAAGAATATAACCTTTTTTTTTCTCGCACGTGATCTCAACAGTTTATTTTCCAAACATTGCGACGACACTGGAGTGACATGAAACGATTGTAAATGTAAATGACTGGTAGTAGCAAGGTTGAATGCGTGTGTCCTGCTGGTGAAGACGTTCATTGATATGCAACCCAACACTGTTAGAACTTCTACACTATTACAGGAGGAGCTACGTCGAATGAGCGGAAAGCTCTGATGTCAGAGCTAAAGATCCTGATCCACATCGGCCACCACTTGAACGTGGTCAACCTGCTGGGAGCCTGCACCAAGCCTGGAGGTGAGCTTCAGAGTCCGTTTAACTTCAAAGTCAGTCTGAATGGTGTGATAATAATAGTAAATATTCCATTTGAACAGGCCCATTGATGATCATAGTTGAAATTTGCAAATACGGCAACTTGTCCAACTATCTGAGAGGCAAGAGGGACGACTTTATCGTCTACAAGGTGAGGCAGGAGCTGTCATTTCGTTTGATTTTTCCCCAGCATTCTCTTCCTCATTATTCCACGACTGAGCTCATCTGCAGTTTCAGCAGAGAGAGTCTGCTTTCACAACGACGTAGGAACAGGTTTAAAATCCTTTTAACATGACGTGTGTGCTGGTCAGAGCCAGGACGGTCAGGTGGTGTCCTCGGGCCTGGGCGTCGAGCTGAGCGAGCTGATGAAGCGCCGCCTGGAGAGCGTGGCCAGCACCGGAAGCTCAGACAGCTCCGGCTTCATCGAAGATAAGAGCTACTGTGACTCAGAGGAAGAGGAAGAAGGTAAAGGCCAAGCTGCTCCCTCTATTTGCCCCCCGCCCCCCGCCCCCCTGCCGTTTCCCTCCTCTCACCTCTGCCCCACCCTTTCTGCCCAGGAATTAAAGCTCCCGTCAGATTGTTTTCAAACCCAAGTCTAATGGGATGTTTCCTCCTCCTGTCCGGGAATACAATCGCTGCAGCAGGAGCCAGTGCCCCCCCCCCCCCCCCCCCCACTGAGTCTGGGGAGGTGTCTGTTTATTTCCTGTCCTGACCTGAGTGTCGGGAGCACGGCACGCCAGCCCTGTTGTGTGCTGATGTGTTATTTCTGGTGTGATGAGCTGTTTACTCAGGTGGGCCTGTCCCTCCCCGATCAGCACGCCAGGGCCGTGACATCACGTTTCACCTGACACGAGAGAAATAGGAGGACCTGCAACATGTTTATGTTTCTCCGCTGCAAAGTTGAGAGGACACTTTTAGGTTGAAGATTTGTATTCAGAATTTGACATGATTCAGGCCTGACTGAATTTTAGAACTACATGAGGTGAATGGTTTGTGTTTGAACTTTTAGGAAAATCTGCTTTGTTCTTCTGTTCCACAGAGTGTGAAGATTTATATAAGCGCGTTCTGACATTGGAAGATTTGATCTCCTACACCTTCCAGGTTGCGAAAGGCATGGAGTTCTTAGCGTCACGCAAGGTAATTTATTTATTTGTTTTAAGCATTGATGGAGCCTTTTAGTTTTTCCTTTAAAGACAAACGTCATTTGATTTAAAGGTGGATGCATTTTACTGTAGTGAAGGATGACTGTAATCAGGATCAGGTAGACAACATGCATGCAGGTCGACTAAATAAATGTGAAGCAAAAGCTTTGAACATTTGGCTTCTATAACATTTGTGAATTGACTTTTTTCTTTTTTTTTAAATCTCCCCTCAACTGTATTGTTTTATTGTATATTATACTTATTCCAGCGCCTTTACATCTGATTAGTCGTTAATCTTTAAGGCCATTACACATTTTTGCGAGGGCGGATGGAACTGATTAGAGAAGTGAGCCATTGTTGTAAATATCTTGCTCCGAACCATTTGTTATCCTGGATATGGAACACATCACGTCCTGTTGTAAGATCACCGATGACTTTACCATGTGTTCCTCTGCCAGCAGTCATTCTTTACAGCATGTGAAGACAATTCTGAAGTCAATTACATGCACAAAACTGCTCTTATATTTCCAAAGGTCGCTTGAAGTGACATTTCATTCATTCTCTTTCTTCCCGTAGTGCATCCATCGTGATTTGGCTGCACGAAACATCCTGCTTTCAGACAATAATGTTGTGAAAATTTGTGATTTTGGACTTGCCAGAGACATCTACAAAGATCCTGATTACGTGCGCAAAGGAGATGTGAGTTCATTAAAGTCTGGAATTATTTTCCAGGTGTTTTCTATTTACTGTTTGGCGGAAAACAAGCACGGATTTGGAATAACTACAACCAACTGACCGCGTCTACACATGGACCCCTGTGTTCACGCACTCATCATCGCCATCAAACACTTGATCCTCTTGGCAAATTTCAACCTCATAAATACAAAGTTGTGAATGCTACTGGTTCGCATAGTAGAATTATACGAACAAAGACAAATACGAGTCCAGCATTAACTTGTTTCCTCCCAAAATTCTTTTGAAAAGCGCATTAAGCACACTGTCATCCGCTGCTGCTTTTTATTAATATTGATCTGACAGCAAATCCGATGAAAATGTTTCAAGCCGCTGGCTTTGGGAGCAGGAATAATAGCGGAAAACACGTGACTCCGTAGGAGTAGGAGATATTGTCTGATCAACGGAGGTTTTCAACAAAAATGTCAAATCATAATCTCATTTTAATTTAACAGCTGGTTGCAGTTAAAACATGATTTTCATTCATGTAAAATAAGTTAAAATCCACAAGAACACCCCCCCCCCCCCCCCAAATGGATAAATTCTGCAATTGGAAATTATTAGTGTTACTCCCTCAGAGTTCAAATGGCAGCTACAATTAGTCTAATCAGCGAGTCTAGGAAGTAATTTTTTCTATCTCAATACCTGTGCAGGCTCGACTGCCGCTGAAGTGGATGGCACCTGAAGCCATTTTTGACAAGATTTACACAACTCAGAGTGACATTTGGTCCTTCGGCGTTCTCATGTGGGAGATCTTCTCGCTGGGTGAGTATCAGCATCGACATCGACAGCATGTCAGCTTAGAGACAAAACAGTCAAATATCTAAACTGTAGTGAAGTGAGGATTCAGATGTAGAATTATAGAGTCCTCCACTGTGTGCTTTTTCAGTCTGGAACAAAGAGACTGGGCTTGAATTATCAGCCTGAGATAATAAAGTTCATGCAAATTGTGAGAGCAAAATATCACTGAAGTTATATGATATAATATGATGATATGAGTTTACCTGTGAAGTGCACCCCTGCTGTGATGCGTTCAGGGCCTTTGAGGCGGCATTGTGTGTCTGTGCGTGACAGCCTGCACACCGAGACACAGCCTTACTGCATGTTTCTATAGCCAGATAGAAATACTGTATGTTTAAAAGTCTCCATGGGAAGACGTGAGATGAAGTGTGAATCAGCAGAGAACCAGCGCTGGATGCGTGGCTGCCCTTTGCTTCTTGTATGTGCGGCTGTTGAAGCGCTGCCACGCCTCGTCGTTGGCTGCTGCACTTTAACGAGAAGTGTGTCAAATTGAATATTCTTTAAATGAAAAGCACGCTGACGTCACCATGACACTTTCGCATTTTGTATTTCCTCCCTCTACTTGTTCTCTTTCTCCTTCTTCTTCATTCTTGACACATTCTCACAACATTTTGCACATCTTGGGGGGGGTTATCAGGGCCTCAGAAAAAGTAAATCAGGAAACAAGGATGTGAGATCTACCAAGGCAAAATGGCAAAAACAATGAGCTCTGCAACCTGATCCCGTTTAGGGGTCAAACGTTTCAGGACAACACAAAGGTCTTTCCCAGGATTCAAAGCTCGGCTAGCGAAGTGTTCGGACCTACAGGCTGGTTTGGCATACTGGCTTCACGTACTTATCAGTAGAAAAACATGCTGAAATTGAAAATGAAGTCGGTTCTGATTTATCAGAAGTAAGAAGAGGCTGAGGATAAACAAGCAGGCCTTCCCAGGGCCATCACGATCACGTAATTCAGCTGTCCCACATCGCAGGGATACTCTCAGCCTGATGCGGCCTGGCTCTACGACAGGTCCAGTTTGCTTCCTCATCATCATAATGGCGCAGGATCCCATTGGAAATCCACAGACCACTCATAGGAAGGCCAAGACACCACAAAAGAGACCCAAATCCATCCATTATGGGGCCCAATGATGCCAATCAGTTTCTCTGCATTCTGTTCCTGCAGAGAATGAATGAACGAATGAACGAACGAATGAATGAATGAATGAACGCCAGGCTTGCAGCAGTTAATCTGACCAGAACTCCGCTGTAGTTGGTAAAAATCTTTTTCGACACAAATCACATAAATCCTCGACTAATGCAGTCAGCTATATTTCTTTAGACTCTGAAGTTGTGGTTTCCCTATAGTTGTGGCTGATGTTTTATATTGTGTGAGGGAATTCAAGCAAAAGAACATTTTAATGACCCAGAAAGACGTCAATAACATAGAATCAGATTTATTTTCCAAAGCCAACACAGCTGGATACTTGATAGGAGACAGTTGAGTGTGTGACTGTGTGTTTGCATAGGGGCCCAAGTGTGCAGCCTTTGGCTCTTGACTCTGAGTTTGATGCCAATAGTACGGTTCAAAAGCAAATAAAATCAATTGTTGAGAGATGCGTTAGACAGATCCATAGCTCAGAGGTCCAACTATAACAGCAACACATATTTACTGTATATGTGAAATGGATCATAGTTACATCATCGATCCAAAGCAGTTTAACACCATTCTTTCATATTTGTCAGTACACAAGAGCACACAATGATTTGCTGTGATGTGTTATTGAAGTTGGGAGGAGGCTCAAACTCACCAGTAATGGAAGTTTAATATTCCCACTAGGGACGAAAGCTGCAGACTATAGGCAGGTGTCTGTGCATTTGTTATAATCAAATGATCATTTTCATGTTGTCTTACGTAAGCAAAATATTGCTACACTAGTGTATGGATAATAATATCAATAAAGTTTTTATTCCATCATAACTTCGCACACACAATAACCCAAAGGGAAACAGGACATCCATGTCATCATGCTAAGATAGGAATAAAGTTAAACAAAGGGACCATTTCGTTAATGTCATTTTTTGCACATGACCCCTCTTCCCTCTCTCAGGTGCCTCCCCGTACCCCGGCATCCAAATCGACGAAGAGTTTTGCTGCAGGCTGAAAGAAGGGATCAGGATGAGAGCACCAGAATACTCTTCCTCTGAAATGTGAGCGTTCATGTTCGCAATCCTTCACTTAGCAGCAAATGAAAATAAGCTGCACTTCCATGCTGTCCGACCTGAAGAGAATGATGAAGTGTGCTTTGGAAGCACGGAGTAAAGTTGAATAGCCGGTTTTCTTTCCTTCTCTGTCACCCTGTGTTGCGAATACTCGATAATGTCTGCACTTTGTGAGAAAATGTAAACAAAATCAGGGGTAATATAATCGCTTAAAACAAGATCTGACAGAACATAACTATCATTCTATGTAAATCTAGAGGTAAAGAGTCTATATATGTCTCCAGCAAAATAAAGTCAGCCAGAAAAAGACTCCCATGTGGATGTACGACTAAAAGGAGAGGCTTTAACTTTTCCCTCTGTGGTTACGCCAGCAGGTCGGGGGTGCCTGATAGGAATCAAAGGTAATCCTGCTCTTAATGCTGCAGGAGGAAACATTAGCTCAGCAGTGGTGAGCTTGAAGCTCTGAAGCATTCTGTGACCGACAGCGGTGCATACCGAACTCCCAGTAACAGAAACCAGGGGTGGATCAGGGTGCTGGATGTGATATATATCTGTGGGAGAGCTGAGAGGTCCGCCGGTAGTCACTCTGAACTCTGCAGCTGCGGACCAGTTCAACATATACGTACGGTGCGTCTGGTTTGAATTGAACTGATTCCTGTGTTTGTTTTAAAAGCACAATGATGCATTTCTGCGTTAGAGCTGTGTGATATCAAAGGGTCGATCTATATTCTAACTGGATGAATTCATCAGCTTCGCAAAAGGGAACCGAGATAGGAAATGACACGTAAACTCTGATCCAGGCTGTCGTTGTCGGTCCAAGAGAGGATCTGCAGAGGCTGGTGCCAAGCATCTCTCTCGTACATTCCTTCTCGGCCAATGAAACGGCCAGGTTATGGCTGTAAAACCTAATTTAAATATAGCACCTGCGGATATACGCTAAACTCAGAGTCTTTGGGTTGAAATCTTCTCCGGCCGATCATGTCTGTCAACTCCCCAAATCACAAGTTGTCTATCAGTGATGAAAATCGGATCAGATTACAGGAAATATTGGGCCATTAATTTGTGTCATGGCGGCAAATGATTCATCGGGAATGTTTGTCTGTTGATGAGATCCTTCCTGATGCGTTGCAGAGGAATTCAGTGGATGCTGCTCACCGAGTGGGCATACAATAAATAGGATGCTCACTTCCCATCTTTCCACACCGGCTCACATGCAGTTCAGTTCTATGGAGTTCCCCCCCCCCCCCCCCCCCCTTCCCATGCAGAAACACCGCAGTCCCTCAAGACACAAAAAAATGCCGGCAGATCATTTATTCTCATTGTGGACCAGGCAGGAAATGTGGTTCAAATTGTGAAGTCATACATTGTGTCTACCTCCACCCCCCCCCCCACCCCCCCATTGACACGCATGAAAGCTGTGATCATGAGCTCCACATCCTGTCACTGTTAGGAGGACTAGCACCTGGATAAGTACACAAGCCTCGTTCCTATGGAATCGGCCGTTTGGTTTCTTTCAGTCCAACCTGACAAGATTGAGAGAGACCCTGAATGTCCTGCACACAAACGCAGATGTAGAGGAAGGAGGGGAAATACAACAGCAAACAGCTCCACGTGCTTCTCAGTGTCCTCAGGCTGACCGAAAACATGGGAGTAAAAAGATGTGTGTGGGTAGAGTGGTCAGTGTGGCAACAGGAACAGAGTCCGTCATTGAGCAGCAGCCGTGGCGCTCTGTTTCTAAATCAGACCAGTGCAATGGAAACTCACAAAAGTCTTCCCACATGGGCAGAGCCGCTGACAGCTCGGCCGCGAGCCAATCAGACGCAGCCGCAGAGGCAGGATGGTGCATGCATGAGTATTCTAATGGTGGACCTGGTGTCTAAACAGCACCATGCGGTGTCTGGAAGGGTTTGCCACATCTTTCAGCATTCATTGGGGTGTTTATTTATTTTATTTTATTTTGCTCGTAGATATCAAACCATGCTGGACTGCTGGCAGGGGGAGCCGCAGAAGCGACCGACCTTCACAGATCTGGTGGAAAGGATGGGAGACCTGCTTCAGGCCAGCGTGCAGCAGGTGTGATTGGTCGTTGGAGTCAAACCTCATTGCATACCGTAGCAGGAATGAGCATAAAGACGCAGCAGCTGTGGAACTTTGGTCAAACTGAAACTCAAAGCGAAAGTATTTTCTGATTTTCTGTAGGCGTCAAATATTGGAACAGAAATTCCAGGTCTTAATCCCGTCGTATTTTAGGAATCATTGCATCATACATTTTTGACAACATCAGCCACTAGTTTTGCAGAATGAGTCACGACCATTGCTAATAGTTGAGGAGTAGCGTCTCCCACACAGATTTAACACTCAATACAAACAGTTGGCCTCATTGGTCTCATAAGAGAAGACGCAAATGTTATACGGCAGTTTAATAGCAGTTAACTTTACACGAGAGACCAGACCAGTGTTTTAATACTGGAGGGACGCGTTACAGAAGCCGGTACGACTGCTTCATGGCATGTCAGTTCAATTTGCTCGAGGTCTCCACGGTGGAGACATGACCCCTGACCTGAGTCTGATTGAGGCCAAATTATTTCCTGTCTGATCGGGTCAGGTAAGGTCCCGCTCTGTCTTGTACATTGTAATAATCAGAGCAAAAAAAAAATTGGTTTTGAAGCTGAGTCTGAAGCGTGAGGCTAATCTTGTTTGAGTGTGTGAATAGTTTAGATAAAAATGGATGAAAAGGATAGAAATTAAAGAAAGTGGGAGACCACCGGCGATTAAAAAAAAACCTCTCATGACAGGAAGCCATCCAGAATCTTGTAGCCGTAGGTCCGCCTCTGGAATCCAGGGCAGATTAAGTACTGCAGATGGATGCAGACTTAAATGACTCATATTCCACCACTTCTCCAGGACTGTAGGTTATCCCTTGAGGTAATAAGAGACTGGTGCCAACAAGGCAACACTTCATACCACGACACTAAACATGCTGCGTGACAATCGGCTCTGTGAAATCTAATAAAAAACAAAGACAGGTGTTTTCCTCTAATCAATAATGCTGTTGCTACAGTGCAGGGAGCTTCCCAACACTTCATGGCACGCATTGGGTTAATTAGGCGTGGCCTTATTTTCCTTGGCTGCTCACCACAACCTGATGTCTGCGTTTCTGCGCCGCACGCATCTACATTTGCATCATGGGAGAATAATGCTGAACTCTGCGATGTCCTGTCTCTGGGTTTCATTTAGGAGGGGAAGCACTACATACCAGTCAACACGGCGCTGCTGGCCCGGGGGGGAGGCCCCTCTGGTGCGGTGCCATCGGAGGAGACGCCGACGAGACCCAACTCGGGGAGTACCTGGTGAGAGCGTGGGTCAGGGTGGACCACCCTGGGGTGCGTGGCTCAGAAAACGGGTGGTCCGCCATTTTGACTG
This sequence comes from Brachionichthys hirsutus, assembly GCF_040956055.1. Taxonomy (NCBI): domain Eukaryota; kingdom Metazoa; phylum Chordata; class Actinopteri; order Lophiiformes; family Brachionichthyidae; genus Brachionichthys; species Brachionichthys hirsutus. Next base: position 5,830,183 of record NC_090902.1, read on the forward strand.
TGCACATGTATTATTATTGGACTCGCTGGTACGCAATTGTAGTTTGACTTTTGAGTTAATGCAGTCTTGTCTTATCTTTTATAGAATGCAGGATGCTTTCAGCATTTCTCTTTAAACCGGGTACCTAATTCTGACTAGATATTCACAGGCGTGTACCGTACTTAATGTAGTAACTGGTGAGTTTGATCCTTCTGTGAGCTTTGAATGAATCCGTATGTAAGGGGTGTGTGAGCCTCTTCAGTTTGAGCCTTAGCTCAAAGCACTTTGCCGGCGTACGACCTTACAGGGTTGTTGCTTGGCCTTAAATCTGTTCCACTCCCATTTGGGTTTATAAAGGCATTCAAAGTAAAAATAAATTACCTCCGTCCATAAAAGGTGAAAATCCCCCAGTCTGTGCTGCAAAGGAAATGCACAAATAACTCTCACGTTCAATTACCGGTACATTTAGGGTTCCTGTAGCTCCAGAATAAGAGCAACATTTTGGTCTGAACACTTTACCCTAATCCTAATCCTAACCGTAACCCTAATCCTAACCCTGACCCTGATTAGCAAACGGCAAGAAATATATAGACAGCAGCTTTTGAGGACTTTTAAGGAATGCCATTAAAAACCTTAGAGGCAGCTTCAAGATGAATATCAACTTAGAATAACATTTGCTGGGCTCTCAGGTTTTTGCAGGTCGCCCAAGTGTGCTTATTGAAAAGGTGTTGAAACGCAGTCATGACAGTTACCGCTTAAGACAAATTAAGTGTGTGTGTGTGTGTGTGTGTGTGAACTTTGCCTCTTGTCTCATGTAATTAAAATATTATCCAAACATTAAAAGAACATTTTCGAGTATTTGGGTGATTGAAGCTGGAAATGTTTTCTGGACAGGGACGCCAAGATCCGTCCTGCTAGCGTGACAACCTTCGATGAAGTTACCATGGAGAATGGGACCAATGAGGACCACGAGGTGGGTTAAGAAATCTGTCATGCTTTAAGCTTTAAACTCAGTCCAGGCTCAAAATAAACAGGGTTCATGCTTTTATTGTTTTAACTCTTACACGTCCTTCACGCACACATCAAATGAGCTTCAAGGGATGTCTTATTTATATAAATCATGGAAAAGCAGATGAAAGTGAAACTATCCATCCTTCAGAGGGGGTTAAATATTTAATTTCAATCATTTCTCAAATTCCCTGAAATTATTTTATACCGCTGAGCTTTTTTCTTCATGATGTTCCACAAATAAAGTTTAGATACATTTACATTTGCTTTATCAGATATAGCGATTTGTGTTTTTTTTTTAGTTATTCACTGCTCATCTGTGTGCCTCATCCTCAGGGTGAGAGGGTGAGATGTGATGAACAATCGTAATTAAAGGCTTTTATGAAAAAATAAAAAAAAATCATCCTCAGGGTGATCAGTCAGACAGTGGGATGGGCCTCTCATCCGACAACATGGAGACGCTGAAGCATCTGGAATCATTGGCAGGTCGACCTCTGAGCATCATGGCTCTGGCGTAAGTTCACTACACCGCACAGCACCCATAGACACGCCCTGTATGTGCCAAATAAATGCACACTGCCTCTAAAAAGAGCCTCATGAACGCATGAACCATCCCGCCTGGGAGCGTAACCGCTGTGACCATTACACACACACATTTGTTGCGTTTTAGGAAGGCCGTGGTATCTTTTATCGTAGGAGCATCAGCACAAACGCTATTGGGAGGGAAGTAGCTTCAAAGTGATGAGCTGAAGGACGGAGTCACAAAAGCAAGAGTGACTGCATCACTTGAGCTTTGACTGGACAATAAAAGCCTTTTGTTCCCAGATAATAGTCCTGAGTGAGAAACCGCCCAGACGGATTTAAGTCGCGGCTATCTGCCATTACCCATCGCTGGGTGACACACAAGCATCTTGGCCACAACGCTGCACTTCAAAATCCTTAATGACTTTAAGATGCGGATCTGTCATTGAGAAGAAAACACTTCCAAATGTGTCCTAGATTTTGGAGCTATTTGAGGATAAAGTCGAATCTGAGTGCAATATCTATAAATCTCCTTTAGGGTGTCGCTGCAGGCGTCCTGAAGCTCACGTGTTATGTTTACAGCAGCTTATTTTATGCTGTCAAATGCCTGACCTCAGTAATTACGTCCGCCGAGGAGCTTTTGTTTGCACAGAAGCAACAATCCAACACCGTTTAAAGGATTCTGGTGCCCTCTTTGGATATTTATAGAAGAAACAGCTGTGAACCACATCGTCGTCAAATAAATTATCTCATTTCAAAATGGTACGAAGGCTCCTAATATCTGATTCACAACTCGCCAGTTCTGCATTCTGAAGGGAGGACTTCCTTGCTGGGCAACCGCAAAGAAATCACTTTCAATCACTGCCACATTTGAACCCTGTGTGCTCCTCTTCACCTGCCAAAGTCCACCTGCAATTCTATGGGCCTTCACCCCTAAAGCCAAAGATGCTGCCTCAGCACGGACTCACTCCGTCTGCAGCAGACAAAACTTTAAAAGTCCTCCCTGCTTTGTAAGACAAACCCCAAAGACATTAATTTTACACATAAAAGGCACTAAACCCAGATAATATTTGCATTTGTAGCTGGTAAATCCATCCCTTCCTCATTTTGTTGTCAGATATTCCTGCATCTTTGCATTTACATTGTATTTTAAACTATACTGAAGCCGAGTTGAGAGGTAGTTATCCATCAGGGCAACATTCCAGTACAGCAGCGCCTTTTACCCCCACTGGGCACTGACCCTTTGGCCTTACACAGGGGAGCTTTGAAAACCCATAGCAACCTCCAAAGACAATAAAAGGCAATTACTCATATTCTGAGCATGAAGTGAAGCAGAAAAGCTCAGGATGATTGATTACATCATATTTGAAAAAGGAGAGGATTTTTCTGATTATACAGCATCACAAGGGGCTTTTCTCAAATCAAAGTGCTTAGAAACATCCGTGGGAGTGGGGTCAAGCCAAGAAAGAGCTTGATGGTTGTGCACAATGAGTCAAAGTGCACTGTGGGTTGTTTACGCATTGACCGTCCTGACTCCCACCCTGAGAGGAAGCCCCCCGAGGAACATTCGGATAGCGTGCCACCTCTTGGTCAGGATGCTGACTGATCATCCTGTCGCACCAAACCGATTTGATGTGTGTGCGTTTCTTGTTGCGTGTTCATTTCTGATCTTGTTGCTGAGACTCTGATTTCACAAACACCGGTAGAAGTGGGTATTCAGGGATATCAGAGCAAGAAAATCCCCAAATTGAATGTCCAACCAAACCATGAATAAATAGATTAAATAATTTAACATTTTCATGTTAACCATGCAGAATGTATTACAACCTCACATTCAAGAAGCTTATAATCAACTGCTATAAAACAATTGCAGATTTGGAATTTCATGAAGATTATAAAATTAATTACTTGATTAGTTGCTTCTGTTTCTCTGAAAAGCATCAATCTGATTATTCTGTAATTGAATGTCTTGAAAGGTAATATTTGGAGCTTGCATTATGCCTTATGGTGACACATCGTCATCATCATCATCATCATTTGGCCTCTTCTTGTGTTTCCAGGCTGAAGGCAGTGAGTAAGAGCAAAGAATCCATGTTGAGTGACTTGGAGAAAGAGAAGTCCCCCCCCACTGTCCCTTCACTGGACTTCAGTCTGGACGACTCGTCCCTGGATGCAGATCTGGAGTGTCACAGCCCACCGCCCGACTACAACTACGTGGTGCGCTACTCCACCCCCCCAGTGTAACCGACTCTACCCACGGAGAGGCTGACGGACCGACTGCCTCGAGGCGGTCGCTTTGACTCTGGGCCGTCTGAGTTTCAGAGAGAAACATGCGAAAGTGTTTAGAAGGACGCTCTGAAATTCATCACGACCCCACACGGCTGTAACTTCTGCGGCTTCTTCCAGCTTCCAGGGCGTCCGCTGTAGCAACAAGTAGGAAGCCTGTAGACCGTAGATTCCTGCTCAGGTTTTCAGAGACAAGCCAACGATAATGCTCCTGGTTCGCTCCACATCCACTGTGATTATCGCACCGCCTACAGGCTCAGGTAGCTCCTTCATCTGCTGTGAATACAATAGACATTAAATAAGTAAAAAAAAATAAAAAACATGTACAAACTGGAAATCAGTTACAGTTGTCTTGAGGCAACATCTGCTCACAAGACAGTCTGCTTAAGGTCATTTAATCCATTAGATAATATTGATTATTAACTGTGAAGATTTGGGTATTTGAGGTATTGCACCTTTAATTTCATGAAGACATCTGCTCAGCTGTGGTTTACAGAGGAGAGGAGGGTTCTGAATGTGGAGGTGAGTTTCTAAAGCTTTCCAGGTTGTGCAAAAATCACAGATTAATTGAGTTTAATGGAGGAAAGACGGTGGAGACCATGAAAGGATTTAAATGGAGTCACTGTGCAGATTGATTCTTCTTTCTGCTGCAATCTGGTGTTGAAATATAAAAAGAATACATACAATTAGGAGATTTAACTTAAAAAAAAACCTTCAAATTAATTGTTTATTTATTTACATTTGTAAACTATGTTACTCATTAATGGTGTTTTTTTTTTGTTTTAATTTTGATTCATATTAAAAAAAGTTAGCCAAAGAACATTCCAGCTCAGTCTTCCGGGTATGAACATGTGACATTCCAACATTTAGCTCCAGATGTTTTTGCTGTTTGTTTGCGTGTAGGAATTCTCTCCAGCCATTCCTCTCATGCTCAGTGTGAGTCAAGCTTGCAGGGCAGGCTCCAGAAACAGCATTTTATTTGTCATGTATTTGTGTATTCGAAGTGGGCCGACCTGCATTCACGCCTTTAGGCACACGTCCTGTAGAAATGTGGTGAGTTCGTACTTGTTGACCTCTAAAGAAAAGATTATATCTCAGCGTGTAAAGTAGATATTTTGAACTCCTGTGAATTTCCAAGTCGTGTTTTTCTTTTTATGTGTGTGTGTGAACAATTTGTTTTGTTTTGTTTTATATGGAGAGGAATAGATTATGCACTGATACCATTACATCCAGTATAGTTTTTGTATTCTGAAGGTATATTGATATGAAGCAGTGTTGAGGGTCACATTTATATTTAACTCTTAACAAAATAGCAGGAAATTAACATTTTCAGTATTTGTTGTACTATTTCTAGCCATCTTAACATCATCACTTCTAATAATTTTGTCACAGATTTAATTTCAGTTACAATCAAAGATGTCTCTTATATATATATATATATATATATATATAATTCATGTACAATAACATGTTGGTTTTGAGCAAAGTATTGTCCCCCAACACTGTTAAATGATTAGATGAACGTAATAAATGAATAAAGCTCTATATATTTATACTTTCCTTGCTGTCTAGCCTTATATTGTGATACGTTTTTGTTCAGAGCCCAGATTCAAACGTAAAGTTCTTGATTTTGAGATGAATTTCTTGAGAAAACGGTCGCGTGGAGGCGGCCGGAGAGGGCAGGGCGTCGGGTGGCGAGCACGGCGGAGGGAGGAGGAAGCATGGGCAGGGAATGAATGGGGTGAACATCAGGTTAGCAGGTGGCAAAAGTACACAGTACAACAGAGTGGCGTTTATTTCACAGCAAATGTGCGTGAAGTAGTAACATCATGATCCAGTTTACAATAAAACAATCAGAAATAGGTGACAAAAACATCACAGAAACACATTTCTCCATGTTTTCCCTTAAAACACACTCAGATTTAGCCTGCGATGCCCGGAGGGGCCCGACGCCAGTACGGAGAACGACCAGAGCGGATGTCTCAGAGTGCTCTGAACTCTAATCAAGTTGATGCACAACATCAGCTTCTTCACTGTTCCCATTTGAGCTATCAAACCTCAATGAAGAGGTGTGTTTGGATTGGACAGGGCCTTTAATGTTCAGCGCCTCCGCTGCTCCTTGAATTGAGCGAGACTCGCTTCCTTTGGCAGAACAAGGCGTCGGCAGCCTGTCTGACAATGCGCCTCTGAGCGAGGAAGGAAGGAAGGAACTCTTAATCATCCTGGTCACGACCAGAAGACGCCACACGCGGTGTTCCCTATCTGGACGGCGTGCCCCTGCTTACTGGCACTGGGTGTGCCGGGGGGGGGGGGGGGGGGGGTGACAACAGAACAGGTCGGCCCCTGGACTCCCAGCTTGTGCTCGTGGGATTTATTATGTTCACTGCAAGGCAAGTGTCAAACATTGCACCCAAATAGATCAACAGGCTATTTCAAGCAGAGGAGATACAAACAAACAAGGGAAGGATGTTGGGGAGGGAGGGTATTCTTCTCTGTCACATCTTTTATTTGTGTTTGTAACAAACAGCTTCGTGTATCCACACTTACACGCAGTAGTTTTCCATACCGGCAAAAGCGTTATTCCTTCCCAGATGGGGCCCCTGAACCTGGAAAAGAGTTGACTCATTCGTTAAAAAAATAAAACAATTCAAATTTGCCTTCAGCTGGGTTTGCGATGTGGACACCCTCCCGTCTTATATACGCTAAAGACCTATAACCTACAAGTGTTCAATCAGTCAATCAATCAGAGGCTTCTAGTGGCCAAACAGCACCACACCTGCGGCCGTCTTTAGAATACCCTCGCCCTTCCTCGGGCCCCTCCATGGCATCCAATCAAAACACGTCATTAATCATCAGAAACGATGTGTTAATAAATCTGGGAAACCTCTGGAACAATGACAAACAGCATCCCACTTAATCTGTGCTTCTTGAGATCCTATCAAACGCTGATTTGGGCTCATCAGCCAAACACTATAATAAACCCCCTCCCATATTAACAGCCCCAAGGAGGGGAATGGTGGGGAAGGCTTCTCACCTAAATGGACAACAATGAGCCGGACGCCGTCATCTGAAAGAACGCACCTCGCCGTGGAGGAAAATAGAAGATGAAGCCAACAGCACCCAAGCCTAAATAAAGACTGCACTATATCAGGCTTCAGCGCCACCGGTCTAAGAGGGAAGGATGAAAAACAAAACAGGTTAATAATAGGTTAATATATTGTCGATTGGTGATGTTCCAGGATTACGAGAACTTGATGTCTCCTTCAGGGAATTAAAGAGTGGCCTTTTATTCCAGATGGGTCACTCGTGTGTTGCGTGTGTTATTACAATTAATCATACAATCTGAAATGCTGGCATGCAATAGATTATTAAAAAAGACAAATACTTAAAGTTGAGTTTATTGGTTGCGTGTGTTCCCCTTCTGTGCTTCCGCTGTCAGATAAGAGGAGTGAGTCGGGTCGTGCCTCCTGCTTCCATAAAGAGCTCCACACGGCCTGAACGGGTGAAACCCATGTCGGTCCAGCACTTATGGGACCCTTCAGAGTCATCAATGTCCATCTTAGGACAAAACTGCTCAGAAACCAGTTCACCCACTGCTTTAATTTCTAGTGGGGAGCGTGACAATGCCCTGACTTTTCCTCTAGTGCCATCGTGAGGATATTGGGTGAATAGGGATTTCCACAGCAGTCCACGCCCCATCGAGAAGCTACCGCTGATGTCCCACTTTTCACCCTGCAGCTAATGCGCATGTGAGCAGCAATAAGTGTTATATGGATCATATGGATCTTAAATGCAAATATATTTATGGTAAAATTATTTCAAGAATCCAATCTCAAAATGAAAACATTTAATCTCACACATTTGAATCCGCCCTGACACAATAATGTAGAAAATGCTTTCAAATATATTTTTCACAATCCAAAGCGCATCTATTTCTGTGACGTCCTGAGAATAAAGAATTCACTAACATGACTAATTTATTTTATGCCTTAACAGTATATTTTTCTTGAATTTTCTTTTCTTCTTTTTTTTTTGGGCCTCATTTTGTTCAGCACCCCAGGTCAGACTTGGAGTGCTGTATCTGAAGTGTGCTACACAAACAAACTGACTTGACTGAACTTGACTTACGTTTGTTGAAGCCATGTGTTTCACATTACAAATGACAAACACAGGATTTGCTCCTCCGTGTCAGACATGCAGGCAGTTTCTCTAAAAATAGTAGCAGGTGGTTGTTTTTATCTCTCACCCTGCAGAGCAACACTGCAGCCGCTTCAATAACATCAACGAAGTCACGTCACTGATCCGCTCCAAACTGTGTCGAGTCAGGGAAAGAAGGGAATTTTGTGTATTAAAAAAGACTGGAAAGTACGACCGAGTTTATAGAGAGATATTTGAGCTGATGGAGAAGATAAAATATCCATTGCTCTTTTTCACATGATGAAGGAATGCTCAACAAAGTAGTTCCCTTATTTAGGCTGTTTCTTTTTCATTTCTTGATAAATTAAATTTAAGATGTGTGAAATGTAAAAAAAAAAAAAAAAAAAAAGATTCAAAAGACCAGATCTAAGAATTTTAAAATCAATTGTCCAATTAAGTTTTTAATTATTATATCCTCCTGAGACCCAGCCGGTGGACGTTTGTCCTTTACAGAGGACGCATGTCAGCGGGCTGGGTCTCAGGAGGATATAATAAATAAAGATGAACAGCTTAGGAACAAGCAGAGAATAATTCTGAATTCACCTGCTAAAGCATTAGTGCTTTTGTTCTTTCTTTTTGTTTTATATAAATATAGAAGCGTGCTTCATTCTTTGTTGAAGGTTGCCCTCCTGTGGTCAACGGTCGGCTGAGTAGCGGCCAGAGGTGGAGGTAATCCGATTCATTGTACAAACTTTGTTAAAAATAAACCGTATACATACAGAACTTCACTCAATCCTAACGTTGAGTATTAACATAAAGATTTAAATGATGACAAATGTAAAAATACTCATTATGCAGAATGTCCTCTTTCAGAGTTATGCATGTTGATTATAAATATTGACAGCTGAGTGGGGTTATTGTTCGTTGTCTATTTGATATTGTATTTTTAATATAACAGAACTTTGATTTCTACATTAATTAAGTTTCATTATAAGGGGTTGTAGGATTAACCCTCTCGTTTCCTTGCAGCTGCTGCATGCGTGGCAGTAAATCCCCTTTGTCTTTTCCTAACCTTTAGTAATGCTTGTACACTAAAACGTTTGATTTGATTTTGTATTATTATAACCAAGATCTGTAAGGTAACTCGTTCCCAAAGGCAGTATTGATATGGAATAATGGAAAGTACAATAATTGTCTCTGAGTCATATTTATCAGAAGAAAAAAATCAAAGCATAAATAAGCAGAAAATAAAAATGCTTCAGAAAAGGATTATAACATCAAAAATACTGAAGCAGAGTAAATTTCTGTCCTGCACGCGGGTGGTGGAACAATGTAAGCACAGAAACCAAAAGAGGGCAGCAGAGAGTTTCAATAATCAGTAACCCTGGAAACGACAGCTAGACTAGAATAGCCTCAATAGACTCAATAGCAAGTGCAAATAAATCACATTAAAGAGAATATAAAAGGATGGGACAAGTTATAAGATAAAACTGGTTTAGCTGCTGCGTGGGTGTCATCTTGAGATGCCCCCTCCTGATGAAATGATCCAGTAAGGCTTCTCAAAATGTTTGGATCGGTCTCCTCAATATCTTCACATGAACTAACCGCATAGTAAATACCACCCGCAGAGGAAGTTGGTTTAAGAAGTGATGCAATTACGTTTATTTTCACCTTTTAAAGGAATGTGACAGCCTGCATGAGGCCACAACTTATAAGTCATATGGAAGACGCCACAATTCAGAAGATAAACTGCCCACAAATCAGACAAACGCCTGACCTTGGACTGCCCTTCCCATAAATATGTAATGATCAATAAATAAATGCTTCCTTCAGCGCTTTGAAGTATGGCAATTTGTCAACTCTCCTAAATAAGCCGGGAATGACAACGCAATAAACTATAAACATGTAAACGTTGCTTGACGTCACACTTTGTAAATTATGCATCCTATATATAAGATACCTTAATATGTTAACGTTAACTCAACGGGTTTGTTGTTTCATTAACTGAACTAACACGTTTGGACTACATGCGTGCGGCCGATTAACAAACTATCACCGATCGGTGTGGCAATAAACTTTTTGAGGATGAGCGACTGTTCCCAAAGTTGCTGTTAAGTTCTCCGGGACTCCTGACACGTTCTTTATACCCGATCCCGAGAAAGAGATCATTCACAGCAGTTTCAGGAGACAGCGGTGAATGATGTGCGCGGAGGGGGGGGGATCGGGGGGGTTCCTTGTAACCGGAATTAGCTGTGAAGTGCGACCTTGAAGTGTGAACGCGGACGCGTCGAGATGAATTCTCTCGTACTTTACACCTCGTTTGCGAGCGAATATCTTGACAAATAAAACGGAACTAAGGCGTGAAGCGTGGTTTGGGAACGGGATTAAAACCAAAAAGGATAATAAAAAAAAAATGCTTTGGATGTTCTAGAATCAGGGCGAACTCTGGGAGTAATGCCCAAATTATTCGTCACTTATCGACATAATAAGTTTGATTAACGTGTCATTGTAATTGTAACGAAACTGTTCATCTATGCGCAATTACGCATGCACGGGCCTTTTTTTTCATTTGATGCGTCTGCGAATGTGATGCTTTGATTTGTAGCCGTTTTGTGCGCAATGTGCCGCTGATAGGCCACGGTGTTAATTTATTCATGGACCTGAGAGCCTATGGTCAGGATAGGCCCGCTGTCATGACGCACGTACGGGACGGGCGCACGGGCACAGCTGGGCCGGCGGCATCTTTCGGGCTTACTTGAATGCAAATCTTCAAGAGTTAAGGAGTTGGGCTGACGTCAGGCAGGCCTTCCTATACCTTTGCCGTCTTGTCAATAGAGACACATCATGTGAGACTGGAGACAGACTGGAGCTACACGGGGAGCGCATTTGGACTAAAGAAGCAGCAGAAGGATTGTTTTGAACAGTTGAGGGTAGTAATGTCGCCTTAAAACAGGCTACGTCACCCCTTTGCTGTTTTAATTCTATTCTATTGTTTTTTTGTACAAATAATGTATGTTGGATACCTTCTGGATAAAGAAACCGGCATGTATCACCAAGGGCCAGTGAGAAGATCAAGCATCAATCTGCCTCCACAGAACTTTGCTTCGGCACCACAGTACCCCGATTTCACTGGATACCATCATGTGCCCAACATGGATACGCACGCACAGTCTCCGGGGAGTTGGGGGCCTCCATATAGCGCCCCACGGGAGGATTGGGGGTCATACAGCCTGGGACCACCTAACGCTATCCCCGCACCCATGAACAACTCCTCTCCGGGGCCGGTTCCTTACTGCTCGTCTGAGTACAGCCACATGCATCCTCCGGCATCTGCGGTGTTACAGGCGCCGCCGGAGAACGTTTCCGTCTCGCAGCTTTCTCCTGACAGAGAAAGGCGCAATTCGTTCCAGTGGATGTGCAAAACTGCGCAATCATCTTCCACCGGTCAGTTCGTCATATTCAATGTTATATTTGTGTCGTGTATACTTGTAATTTTCTTGTAGCTATAAATTTCGGTTTCTGCTAATCCCATGCACTGGATTGTGTTTTTGCGCAAACTTCATAGATCGTGCGGGACTTTAAAATGCAAAACACTCGAATTCGTTAGGTGACAAAACATCAAAAGGTAAAACGTATTGTTATGTAAACTTCAATCAGTGGAGAGTTCTCAAGAACTCCGCATTTAAACCGGAAACTAACTGTGCGCGTCTTTCGGATGATACTGGCGCAACAGAATAAAAGCCGGCTGGCAGCAGACGGAAAGTGATCGGAACTCATTTCCACATCTCAAATCAGGTCATGTGAAAGTGGACTGAAGGCTAACAGCTCGATCTACTGTATTCTCTCCTGTGGTGGAAATAAACAAAAAAAAAAAAGGTGCGAGGAATCGGCGCCGCGCCCGGTTGTGATGTTAATGTCATTATTCTGAGCGCGTCTTTCCCGTCACATTGTTTGGCGTTCTGAATGTTGTCCGTCATATATCCAGGCGGTGCGCCTTTGCTTCCAACACCTCTTCACTTTGATATGCACCATCCTTCCTTTACTTTACTATCACAGATATATTACCGCGGAAAGAAGCGCTGTTTTTCCCCACAGCCATGCGCGTCTTGCGCGTGGAGCAGAACTCGCGGAGGCCCCCGTGCAACCGCGTGAACGCGCTCCACGTTCAAATCAAAAATGGGTTTAATTCTAAGATATAAAAACGAAACTAATTTTAGTCTAACTTATATTGATTAAATGTTTTAAACTTGTGCTGATTCTATTCCAATGATGATGTCGCTCACTTTCCCCACTTTGATCAACTTTGGTTTTGGATTTAAAAAAAATAAAAGTTCGTGTGCACTCCTAGATCAGGCCTGTCCGTTTGTAAACCGATTTGGAGCATTTTAATCCGCTTGTCTGGAGGTGTTCAAAATGCTCCGCTTGGTATTCGTTCTTCTTATCTCGTGTCAGCGGAGGGACCTGGCTTTCTGACATTCACTGCACTGGGAGCTGTCGAAGCGAGATGAAAGGCTGAATTTGCGTATCTGCAGACTGAATCAAAGACACGTTGCTTTCAGAAGCAGTTAATAAAGATGCTCCGCGCAGATAGGCCTCGTCCTGGAATGCGGCCTCCTCTGCGTGAATCTTCCTGTTCCACAGACCTGCAGGAAAATAAAGAGAGAGAGAGAGAGAGAGCAACCTTAACGCTGATTTGCTGTTTGTCTTTGCTTTCTCAGGCAAAACAAGAACGAAGGAGAAATACAGGGTCGTTTACACAGACCACCAGAGGCTGGAGCTGGAGAAGGAGTTTCATTTCAACAGATACATCACCATCAGAAGGAAATCTGAGCTGGCTGTTAACCTCGGTCTGTCGGAAAGACAGGTAATGATCCTGATATATGAAGTGATGCTATATGACGTGCGCATGAAGGCTTATATATAAGACGGACACCAATTCCACATCATCATCATCGTCTTCATCATCACGGTGTTCATTGTTTCAACGTTAACAATTTAGTAGTTTCATCTCTAATGTCAATTAATTTAATAGCAGGCCTATAATCCTATAATATGAATCATCTCCATGTGTTTTGAAATATGATCATGATATTTTAAAACAAATGATACAGTTGAAATTATTTCTAAAAGGAATATTAAAATGTATTTCTGGTACAAGGTTTATATATTATTATTATCTGTTTATAAACATTTAACTTTACATATTTGCACTGAACGATCTTTTTTATTTATTTTATCAAATGTATACAGCTCAAAACCAAACACACCAAACATAATCCTTTTTTCATTTTCATTATTATTATTGTTATTATTATTATTGGTTAGTGATAGCAGTTGTGTCATGGAGTTTTCAATGTTAAAATGTAAAACGAATTCCTGGCATCATTTTGTATCTGATCCAGATGAAATTCGGTGCAAAGATGGAGGCCCCTGCCCTACATGACTATGTCAAATCCCATAAATATTGGTCAATAATCAACCGCTCCATTGACTGCAACGTTAACGAACAATTTAAAGTGATCCAGAATCCATGATCTCTTCTGGATCATCGCCAAAATGTAATCATCTGTTCCTGGTGCCATTCCCAACATTTCCTGAAAATATCATTAAGATCCGTCCGCAACCTTTTGACTTATCTTGCTATAACATTCTGATGGACAAACATAAACCGCCTCAGTGGAGGTAATTAAGTCGTATTCAGAGATAATAAATTGTGTTTTGTACCTTTTTTTTTTAGGTGAAAATCTGGTTTCAGAACCGCAGAGCCAAAGAGAGAAAGCTGATCAAGAAGAAGCTGGGCCAGTCTGACTGCAGCAGCGGCTCTGTGCACAGCGACCCGGGCTCGGTGAGCCCTCTGCCGGTCCCGGGCTCCCTCAGCCCCTCGGACATGCACGGCTCTCTTTACCCTCCACAGGGAATGAACACCTTGCCATCGATCAGGAATATACAGCCAGTGACTGTGACTCAATGAAGCCGTTCACCCTCTGGACCATCTCCAAAACTGAGCACTCCGACCCACTGACAGGACGCTTGACAGGCAAGCCAGAGGACCCGAGCGCGTCCCGGAGCGCGTCCCGAGCGCGTCCCGAGCGCGTCCCGGAGCGCGTCCCGGAGGGCGTCCCGAGCGCGTCCCGAAACCCGTCCCGAAGCGCAGACGCTGCGGATACAGATTTGATTTACAGCAACCAAAATGCGGGAGGCTCTTGAAATATGTTGCTTTTATAGAATAGCTTTTATATCGTTGGGATTTATATGAAAAAAACGAGAAAATCGACGCGTTTTGAAATTTAAAGCTTTAAAATTGTTTGTGAGTCACAGAGATATAAATATCCTCTTTGAATATGAGAAAATGTATGTGAATAAAACGAACAGCCAAGGACATTTTTAATGAAGACTAAGCCTGTATATGTAGCTCACCCATAGTGGACAAAACCACTTTGACTTGTCGAATCATCCACACGCGTTTTTCCAGCACATTTTATGATAAGGGTCGTTTGTCGGCAAGTTGTGGCAACTCTCAACATGTAAATAAAATGTTGTTGTTGTTGTTTTTTACAGTATACCTGCCATATCTCTTATTTCCCAGGTTTGGGATAAACGCTGCATCACGGTTTGCATAAGAAACTATTTTACGGAGGCATTGCTGCAAATTAAAGTCTCACCGCTGCAGGTGCCCCCCCCCCCCCTTAAATATATGTAAAATAGAATTTAGTTGGACGCAAGACTCTTAAAATTATTTCAAAATTGGAAAAGTACAATTCTAGTACAATCACCAGTGCACCTTTAATTTGAACCGCCAAGTATACAGTACATATTTTTAAAGCAGAACCCCCCCCCCAAAAAAAAGTCACAATTTAACCAATATCTTGTTGTTAGTTTAACCCAGCGGGTAGTTAGGTAAGTATAGGCTGAGTTAAAATACAAGGGTTAATTTCTGCTGGTCTGTTAATATCCATAGTCTTTATATTACTTTTGTTTTTTTCTCTGCAATTCTTCCTCCATTTTGAATTTTAAAACCAGCCAGCGTCAGAAGTGACAAATTATGACGTCACCTCACTCAAAACTTTATGCCACTGAAGAAACAGCAATTATTTTTCTTAGCCCTGCAAACCTACGCCTAACGTTTATCATCTTTCCTTTTAGGATATGGGGGGGAATCACATTTTCCATTGTGTTGTATTTTTGTACACATTATCTTCAAATCTCTACCCTCCTCCTGAAGATTTAACATATGTTAAGTAAGACTGGTTGTTTTGGGAGAACTTTTACTGACAAGTTCGAAAAAGTGAATTAAATTAATAATAATAATAATAATAATAATAATAATAACAATAAAGTAATTCCTAGTTTGAAAACTACAGATGATTATTCCAGTCGTTAATGGTTCTGGTTCATCTCAAGTCTATCAGTTCTGTTTATAGTCTGCTTCACAGAGAAGCCCACGTCACGCGACACACATCGGCGGCGCGCGCTCGCTCGCTCACTCCAGCGTCTCGTGCGCAGCCCCGCTGGAGACGTCATGAGCGTCTTACTACCCAACATGGCGGACTTCGATACCATTTATGAGTTGGAAGACGAAGAGGAGGAGCGCGTAGTGAGCGAGGAACACCTGCCGAGACTCTGCCCGGAGCCCGTGGTGATGCGAGGGGCCGGCCACATCACGGTGTAAGCTAGTCCGCTGTGCGGGCGTCATTTTGTTCTCGTGTGTTCATCCTCAGCCTTCTTAGCTGATGCTAACCTGCTAGCCACCCGAAACCACAACAACAACAACTACAAAGCAGATGTCCGCGATGTCCAGAGGGGGGTTTGGTTCGCCTCGTATTAATACGGGTTGATCTACCGCACAAAGCTTTATTTCTCAGCCATGGTAGACGAACGGAGCAGCCGGTGTTCGTGGTTAGTTCTCATGTGACGGACGTTACCGTTATCTGGAAGTCCGTGAACGTCACGTTCCCAACGGCGACGTCGGTCTCTTGCGTCATGTTCCACCAGTGTTTACAAATCCGTGTCTTGTCTACGACTTTATATTTTGAATAAGCCTGTTGCTTATTTTCAAGGTGACAACTAGGGGGGGGGGGGGGGGGGGGGGGCATAACGCTTAAATCACGTCACCCAACTCCCACCTTTTCTTCCTCCCCCTTTTTATGAATGGTGCAGCGTATGCTGAGCACAAACTACACACCTTTATCAACCTTCTAAAACAAATGTACATAATTCTGTGATTGGACCAAATAAACGGATGTTGACATTTATTGGAGCAATATTATCAGCTGACAGTGAAATTATAGGCGATAAATATATTCGATTAAAGGTTTTTGTCATTGCACACGCCACAGGGAGCAAGCAATGAATGCGTCAGAATAAGCCACTGTTCTGGATGAAGGGAGTTAATGCACTATTAACGTTAACGTTCATTAACGTGAAGTTTGAAGATCTGTGTATCTATTTTTTTTTTATATATAGTTGTTGTTTACACTCTATGGAAGATCAAACGGTGCATCCAACAACACCGACATACATCTATCATCCCATGCATTGAAACTAATACGCCTGTAAAGATGGCAGTGAGGAGTCAGAAGTTTTGACAATAAATAGCGTTAGTTAGAGGATTGTGTGACGGTCATCTGAGTAAAGAAAAGCAGCAAGAGAGACCATTAAAGGCTTGGCACCGAGGGTTTTTAGTTTTCATTTTCTTCTTCTTTGTTCTTAGAGGTTTGTCTATGGATGAAAAACTCCTTCCATTGTAATATGTCTTATCAGTGCAACCCTAAAGTCCGAGATCTTAAAAAGCAACAAGGGGCAATTTCAGGAAATCATCAGAAAAAGTATTTTAGCTGGTGATCCAGAAGCTCATTACCCTCCTTTTGAGCGTGACACCATCTCCCAGGCAGCAGGGACTAGCGTGCAAGGCGGCACCTGCTCCTTAGGAGCAATAACCGTCGAGGCAATCGCTCGGCGTGTTGCTGGAGGACACGTCACCACAGAGACTGCAGGGCCCGAGGTTGAGCGTCAACCTCCCAGCAAGATGTCGGCCGCTCTGTGTGCTCCTGGAAATAGGCCGGTTGGTTTTTGTCTAACGCGTCGTCTGTGAAAGGGACAGTTATTGGCTTCTGAAAGGTCCACAATTGCTTTAAGTTATGTAACTTACTCTGTTTATGTCCCAACAAACCTTTAGTGTGTACCTCCCTTTCATGCAAAATAAAATGGAAGAAATGCGGATATTTGGTGTTTTTTTTTTTTCTTCCAATCGAGCATTCTTTGTCTCGTCACACAATCCGACACTATATTGCTTATTAGGTGTTTTGGTCCTCATTCGATGGCAACAAAGCAGATTTTGTTTTATGTGTTTTTAACAATATCGGTGCTAAATGTATTTATTTCCTCTCAGGTTTGGACTCGGCAACAGATTTGACACAGAATTTCCCTCTGTTCTCACGGGAAAGGTACAGTTGCTTTTAAGTTTTCTTGCTGCTTTTCTGTTCAATTCCAAGTAGGAATAATTAAGCAATTAAGGCCACAGTGATTCTATTGTTCCTTTGGGTCCTAAACACCCCCCCGACTTCCCTAAGCCGGCCCATTCAGACCTCTGCGAGCGGTTTTTTGATCTGCTGGAGATGCATTTCAACAAACAGTGCGTGGAAAATAGCCTGAATGTGCCGCTGTCCAGCTCTGTAAATGAGTAAGCCGTCTGTGGGGCTCCGTCGGTGTGGACCCCAGTGTTTTCTGAGGGTCCGGCTCCAGGTGATAAAATAATGAAATGAAGACTCTGGCGTAGACAAGAAAGGAAAGCTTCCTGGGTCGGACGCAGAAACACAAAAAGGCTGTAGGGGTAAGAACAGACTGAGGGAAGTGTGGGGCAATAAAAAGTACCTTCAGTATTGTGACCCAGAGTGACACGTGATGGATGAGGTCACAGTTATGATGATTGAAGGGTGCAGATCAGGCCCTGCTGGGCTTTATTCTGTGGTCTTTGGTTGTTTGCAAAGAGACCTTTGCATCCTGTCATAAAAGATTACGACCCCCGTTTTATGGCGTACAGACTCTGGCAGGAATGAGCATCCATTCATGTTGTTGTGCCAGCGCAGCCAGAGGCTCTCGGCTTATCTCCTTCGGAGTCCCTTCTTGCCTTGAACAGTCTCGAGCTCGGTTAGCAAGTCAGAGTCGTAGCATTCAGAGATCTTGTTTCATCTGTGGACGGCATCTGCAAATATCTAGCCGTTAATGGTCTGAAGCTCTTTGATCTTTGTTTCTTCTGAGGAAGGCTTCGTGCCAGTGCCCACCTAGAAACACTTCCACTGCCTCTTACTCTCAGCGATTTGGTTATTCCTTCAATGCTCTGATGATCTCCTCTGGCGCATTGGTCCCCGAATACCTCTTTAATAGCTTTGCTGGGTTTTTTTTCCTAGGTAGCGCCAGAGGAATTCAAAACCAGCATCAGCAGGGTGAACGCATGTTTGAAGAAGAACTTGCCTGTGAATGTGAAGTGGCTTCTCTGCGGCTGCCTGTGTTGCTGCTGCACGGTGGGCTGCAGCCTGTGGCCTGTTATCTGCCTCAACAAGAGAGTGAGTCCCAAACCTTTTGTGATACACACTTTAACTTTCCCTTCCATCAGCGCTGATTGCTCAAGGGCTCTAAGTGTAGAGGGCAATAACTACTCGAGTTGGGGTAGCGGCCCTGTGTAGAAGCAACGCGTTGCGCCGCACAGCTCAAGGTTGTATTATTTAAAAGGTGGTTGTTACCACTCAGAATTAATGGCGGCAAAGTGAGAATTACTAGCTGTTAAAATGGGAGTTCGGTCCATTAATCCCAACGCTGTGGCCGTTAACGTGTTGAGTTGCGTAATGACATCCTGCTCGTCGTCATTTCTCATCTATCCCACCAGACGAGACGATCGATCCACAAGTTGCTGGAGTGGGAAAATAACCGGCTCTACCACAAGGTACGTTAAAAAGACAAATTGCACGTTAGCGCCTGTGTGGAAGTGTTTAATTGTTTGTGTCTGTGTGCGGCGCAAGTGGAGTATCATCGTGACGGATAATGACCATCAATCTGCTCTGTAATCTCTACATTCTAAACCCTCAGACGAGGGTGAGTCAGAGCTAGAGCACAAGGTCTGAGAGGACTGCTAAGGTCAGCAGTAAAATGTCACGTTCATTTTGTGCTGTCTCGCAGCAACAAATTAGAGCTAGTAGTTGAGCGAAGGCATAAAGGAAGCTCTTCAGGGCGTCTGGCCACAGTTTGACCCTGGCGGGACCAGACAGCCCTGCGCCCAGAGTCTTCTGACACTGAAGGAGGACGCGTCAGACACATTTCCGTCTTTGTGTTTGTTGGACGGCCAGTCATTGTGAGTCTCTGTGTGTCTTCTCTCTGCAGCTGGGGCTACACTGGAATCTCAGTAAAAGAAAATGTGAAAGCAGTAATATGATGGAATACGTAAGTAGGCTAAGCTTTACATAGCTACGATTAATCCAACCGCTGAATGAATCGGCACAATATTGTCTTTATAAATCTAATCGTATGTAAAATAATAAAGGACAACTATAAAGTTCTGTTTCATTGTAAATTTAGTCTGCTACCGTAAATTATAAAGAAAAAACAAATCCTCACATTTGGGTAGCAAACCTTGAAAAAGTTTAATACGTTCATAATGAGAATATACAATACCATAGTACTATGGTATAGTAATTCTTGACTGGATATTTTGGAGTGACATTACATCTGTGTAAATGAAAGAAATAGGTTTAGATTCAACATGGAAACTAATCTGGACTGCATTCCGTTTCCTTTCAGATCAATATTAAAAAGTTTACTGTATTACGACATTTCAGTTTTGTCTGTGTAATAATACCCAGTTAGAAAGTTCTTCATAAACTTCATAAGACATTATATGGACTATAAAATGAAGCATTACTGCAAAAATGTTGTAGAAATAAATACGTGTTGCCATTGTCCTAAACCCCACGTTGTCTTTTTCTCTTTAGGTGATTCTTATAGAATTCTTACCCAAATATCCTATATTCAGACCGGACTGAGGAGGCCGTTAACTAAAGACTGGACATGTGGCCCTTGAATCTTATCCGTAGTGCCTTGTATATAACGTGTGTTGGAATAAGGGTCTGCACAGGCTTCCCTCACACATCTCCCAGTACCTTGTGCATTACAGTTTGCAACACTGTCACTTTGCGTCAGAGCAGATTTTGCACATTCTTCCAACAGAACTAGACGCGTGTCGCCTTTGTTGCACTCGGATGCATTTTCGTTACACGTGACAATAAAGTAAAAATCTCTAGAAGTGCATTTACCCCAAAGAACCATCAACCTTGTACCCCATCTGTCATTTCTGCAATCCCCTGCAAAGAATGCGATGCCTCGCCCTTCCGTAGGATTCCTTCTCTTACTCCAGGAGGAGGAAGGCATTGGACAGTTCAAACTACGTGACCATCCTGTTTTCTTTACCTTTGGCCATTTGTACATGGGGAACTAGCTAGTAAAAGAACTTGACCTGTAAATACCATGTTAGAATATGCTGTACAGCGGTATGCCATTGTTTACATGAAGCTCCTTAGCTCTATAGAGAATGTTTTTTCCTGCCAATATATTGCTGTATTAGTTTTTATTAATGAAAGATGCTTACGTACCGCTCTAGGTTATATGGACCTGCTCATCTTTTAAGCCATACTGTTACGAAATACACGATGTCAGACGTTGGACCAATTTTTGCACAGTGCAAAGTAAGGATTTCAGATTAAGATTCATCCAACAGCAGCCGCGCATTTTACCGTGCGGCGATTGCCAATCGAGACTGCTGCGTCTGATGAGCGGTTGTAAAAGATTTCAGCTCGGCACTTCCACTCTATTTACTATCATTTTATCCCAACTTTGCATTAGTTTTCGTAGTTTATTTTTGTATTTTCATTTTTTTTTTTTACTTGTGTTTTTTGTTCCAGATGTGACGAAGCACATGCATCAACACGACATGCAATATTGAGCAGATGTGTCTTTCGTTTCAAACATTCTGTCCAGTGTTAGTATTATTTTCTTTAATCTTAGTCATGAGCTTGCTGCGTTGTGTTGTATTACAGTGCCTCTGGGATGGTCGAGATAGAAATCTGTTCTCTTGAACGAAGGACACTTTAGATCCTCCCAAGTATTGTCCCTGTTACAATTCTTGTAAATGTTTGTCCTGATGACAATCCCTATGGAGATAAAAAATAAATAGTTTTTTCATTTTTATTTTTTTCCATTTGACACTCCTGTTTACTCACGTTTAACACCCATCTGGGTAAAGACGGCTCATTTCTCTGCTAATGCACTTTACCCATTGCCTGCTGCTTCACTGGAAGCTCTTTGTCGCGTTTAACAAGGTGCCGAATCGTTAACTTTAACTAGACAGTCTGCAGTTAGCCGGCACATTTGGAAAGCAGGTACCATAACCTGCTGCTACTTCTCACATGATGGACCAGTGGTCAGAGAAGGCTGGAGCGTCCAGCTGTGTCTTCACAACCCCCGAACACCGAGGTGCTGGGATTCACTTTTTATGATCCTTTCTTTCAGCGGTCGGTCTTTGTTTAAACAAGAGCTTTCTGTAACCTTTTCAGGCAGCAGCACTCCAAAAGTTAAAAAGGAAGTCAAGCCGGCTGCCGCGACCTTAGATTAGTTTGGAATAGAATGATTAACGGTACAGAATAATGCATCAGCCATTTCATTAATTTAGTATTTATGAATAAAATTGCTTGAACCGAAAAACGCTGACATATTTAGCATTTGATGCATTTAGTGAAATGTGGATTTAATGTTACTGAATTTCCAATTCATGGTACTCTCTACCTCTACAACAGTAAATACGACCAGGTGGTGAATGTGTGCAAATCTACACAGGTGAGTTCAGTTACTTGTACAAGGATTAGCGAGACCACCCAGTGACAATTTGAATTTGCTCCTTAACAAAACTGACAGAAGAACTCCAGAAATAGTTTTTAAGACAACTAGGTAACTTACTTATGTGCATAATAGTTAAACATAGCGTGACCTCAGCCCCACATTATGAAACATCTGCTTGTATTTTGAGTACTTGCAGTGCGGTAACGATACGAGACACAGAGCCATGTGTACTTTTTTGCATTCGTAGCAAGTTGTACTGGTATCGCCTCGTTTGAGCCTGGGTGTGTGTGACAGAACGGAAGAGGCTATAAATGAGGGAAGGAGTCGAGGACTGATGTGTGTGTGGTCTTTTATATGTCACTATTCACAAACGAACCACCACCGCTTGTTTTGTTTAGACTTTAAAAAACACAAGGTTTAATTTAATTTGCGTGTGTATATCATGACTACTAAATCCAGGTTTCTTCAGGAAACGCATGCATTCTGAAAGACAGATGAGAACTGATCAAACAAAAATAGGCTTGGTTACGTCTTACATCTATGCATTTCTTTGCCACTAGAGGTCGCACTGACATATGTACAAATTATAAAGATTATTGGACATGGATTGAACTGGCTGACTGTCAAATTCTTCGCTCTCTCATCCTAGAGTTACTTCAGATTTAACACTATCCCGGACGGCAGGAAAACCACGAAATCCGTTGCAGCTCTCTGACCAGGATGAGTGTTTCCAGCAGTATTTACATTCACAAACAGGCAACGTTTCATCGCAGGCGTGATGACACCCCCCCCCCCTCCCCAACAGGTCTTACATCAATTCAGATACAGGAAAGTTCAAAAAGACAAAAGATAATAAACATCTAAACAAGGCCATTCTCCTCTCCCTGTACGACGCATTTGGTGCAGCTGTGATTTAAGGCGAGTATACATTCTGGTGTGTCCTTCAGGTTTAACACAGAACCCACTCATCTTTGAGCATGAGCCGCTACAACGCTTGGAAAATAAATACAGAATACAGATCAATAACCAGAACACAGTTCAATGCACTTGTAGATTAACAACACTTAAAACGAAGCCTTCATCCAAGATGCATTTAGGTTTCCCAGCAATATCATTCTTATCAAATGTTGTATGCAGTCCACGCCGCTAATGCTTAAGCGTGTGAGATGCTATCTTTATGACTTGACCCTTTAAACCCCTTTAATCTGAATATTCTCGTCTGCATCAGCATGAAAAGTGTCGAAGCAAAGGTCACCGTGGTCGTTGCGACAACCTTGCTATTTACAACTAGCTGCTGGTTGGGTTTTAAACGCCACTTTGATGCCCAATCACAAAGAGCGATACCAATGAAGTTGTGTAATCACGCTGCAAAGGATGGTGCGAGACGGCAGGAGTTTGCTTTCATTGACAGTAAATGTCATCTGTAATTCCTAATTACAGACGTCTACATGCATTGCAACCAAGCGCTGCATCTGATCTTTGGATGATGTCTGCATCCCTCGAATGAAGCAATTATTTTTAACAGTAAATCAAAAAGACACAAAAATGGTGTTAAAACTACAACTCGTTTGACTGATTGTCATCTATGCTGTGCTCTGATTAAACACGGTATCAAATCATCTGTACCCGATAAAACTACCGCCGAAAAGGTCGTTTCCATTGTAGACATGGCAGTTCCTCAATCAGCACGTTCTCTATTACATTGGACGCATCCAAGAACGTCACGCACAGAAAGACCCGATTCAAATCAAGGTGAAATAAGACGGAGGTGATGTGTGCGCGCTTGATTTGAAAAGGTTACGGTTCGAGTGTTTAGCTACACCAGACTCCCAGGCCAGGACACCACGGTGAGCGCGACTTTATTCTTCTGCAGCTTCAGCATGGGGATGAGAGAGGAGTTGTTCATTCCCACGGTCGTGGCTCCGTTCACCGCAACGATCTCATCCCCGCACCTGGAGACGAGCGGATCATCAGCACGGACGGCGAGCGGCGGCGCGAAAGCACGTCGGGGCTCAAATCGTGCTCAACTCACTTGAGTCGCCCGTCGAAGTGAGCGGGGGTACCCGGCACGATCGTTTTAATGAAGAAAGGCTGCTGGCCGTGGCTCTCCTCGTAACCCCCCACAATACTGAAGCCCCAGCTCTCACCGTTGGTCTTCTGCAGGACGATGTCCCGGCACCAGTGCATGTGGCTGAAACGAGGAGGGCGGAGTCACATAAAAATGTACAGAGTGCACCAGAAGTGCCGGACAGGAATTGAGACGTTAAGAAGGCGGCTCTACCTCGGTAATCCCAGCCAGCGGGTCCACAGCGGCGTCCAGTTGAGGGCGTCGTCTCGCGGTTCATCCGCGGGGTCCAGGTCGTTCTTGTAGGCAGCGTCTGCGTCCTCCTCCGCGTCCTCGGAGAGGGTCTGGATGACACTGAGGCCCACCTGGGAGTGAGCTGCCTGAGTCTTCAGCACAGAAACGGCCTCGTTGTAGGTCAGCTGGGTCAGATCGATCCCATTGATGCTCAGCAGAACGTCGCCTGAGTACAAAGAGGATTTCCCTTTTAAAATGTCGTTCAACCAGATACAAACACTTCTGATCTGGACGTGATGTTTGAAGACGGCGTGCCATCGTAGCATCGTGGGACATTACAGCACGATTTTCACATTTAATAAGACATGTGTTTACATAAAAATAAAAATAAAATCAGACGACTAATTACGAATACATAACTGTAGCCATGACGACTAACATTACAAAGTCTACGTCTTGTGCTCAGCACCTCTTTTGATGGTGCCGTCTCGGTGCAGACAGCCGACCGGCTGCACACTCGTGATGTAAACCGGTAGGCGGCTGCGGCAGTCTCTCCCCCCGGCTATCGTGATGCCCAGGGAGAGTCGAGGCTCCTTCTTCAAATTCACAGTCTTCTCCTGGTTGGAAAACCCACCGGGAGGATCCTGTATGGACAGCGAGACAAACAATAACAAGCCGTGACCGAAATATTTGACAAAATCACAGAATGACTTCTGAAAATAATGCTGGACTTCAGGATGCAGTTCTTCCACCCACTGTCCACATGAATTATTGCATTTCTTATTTTCTTGGGACACATTCTGTCCTGCCAATTAACTTTGTCTCTACACTCTCCTTTCACTTCAATGATTCCTCTCACGAAACCCCTCGTAGAGACAAATGTGAATCGTTTGAGGAGGATCTGAGAGGCAGCGTGCGAGGATCAACACGAAGCTCTCGTAATGGAGAAGATGTGTGGAAAATGACAGCTTCAACCCAGCCTCGTTGTCCCCCCCCCGAGGCAAGACGAAAAGGCTCGGCTCTGCAGGCGAAAGCTAACTGTTACCAGCTTTGATCCTCGGCCATGCAAAGAAACGGCCCAAGAACAACAGGACGGTGGCCCCGGAGCAGAGAGCGAGCAGCACCCCCCAGGCCTTTTGATCAGGACAGAGGGAGGCCCCCCCGGAGAAGGGCTTTCATCTCTGCACACCAACACAGGTGTCTGCTCGCAAAGCTTCTCACCCCCCCCAGGAAGGATGTGATGCTTTCTCCTGACTGTCTGGTGCAAGCGACAACGACCGATAATCGGATCCGTGTTGTTGCTGCGGTTACAGAATCGTACCTTCATGTAGGTGGACCGGCGCCTGAAGTACTGCAGCTCAGGCCGCCGGGCTGCTCTGCTGTGTTGTCCCTCTCTGCTGCTTCCTCCTTCCTCCTGGCTCTCAGCAGGCCTCATCACCACGAAGTTAACACGCACCTCACTCCCCTGAACAAATGAACATGGAGGACGCTTTTCACCACTAACGGAGGATTTCACGATCATCTCGGTCCGCATATCTAAATTCTGGAAGTATATCCTCAAATATTTATGCTGGATTATCAGATTTACATCACGCAAGAATCGACTACTGAATTTGATGGAGGTCTGAACTCTGAATGCTCTTTCGTTTTTATATTTTTTCCGACCTGCTAACTTTACCCCAGGTCCAATTTCCACATCATTATAAAACGGTCTCTGATTGGTCTGATAACATCCTGGCAGCCTTTGATATAAAGTAGCCTCAGGATGGAATTATATTTGCTGAGACTCAAATATTTGATACATTATCTATGACCGTGAACATACTTCATTTCTACCATCCTCTCAGAAGGCTTTATGGGAACACGGAATGGTGCAACTTCTAGGCTATTAGAGAATCAATGCTACCTGATCGCAATCTAATTTACGGAAATGGCCACAAACCTCCCTCATCTCTGCGTTCAGACCCAGAACTGTCTGTTATATTTAAATTATTCTTAACAGAATCTTCACATTAACATATTATCTATTTGTTTTTACTGGCATAGCACTGACTTTACGTTTGGCCAGCCACCCTCCAACACGTATCTACCAACAACGACAATAACCTAAAGTCAAAATGTGTATATAAACTGTGGAACATGTTGAAATGAACCCAAGCAGCGGTTTAAACCTGGCCAGTGACTGCATTAGGCTTTGTAGCCGATGGACTAAAACACAACAAAGCCCCATCTCTGGTCCTTTCAACATACCTGTATGATCTGGGCAGCACTCTCAGGTGTGCCGTGCCTCAGGTCATGTCCATTGATGGCCAGCACCTTGTCACTGTTCTTTAGTTTCCCATCTCTGGCTGCCAAGCCTCCAGAAAGCAGGTCCAGGATGAAAACGCCGCTCTCATCAGATTTGCGGATGAGTTTGATGCCGAGCGGTTCACTGCGCTGACTCTTCATCAGTGTCACCTGCAGGACTGTTCCAGGGTTGTGACTAGAAGCGGCGTTACCATGGGCACCGTGAGAGGCGCTGGAAGCGGCGGAAGAGGAGGGGTGATGATCAGGCCGCTGATCCCTGGATTTGAAACCCTTCTCCTGCATGACGGTAAGCCTGAGGAGGGCCGGCTGCCGCAGCACCGCCATGGCACGGGCGTGAGGGACTGAAGACAGACTGACGTCATTCACCTGGAGGAAAAAAAGAGACAGAAGCCTCAACAACCACATCTATAGAAGCTCAGGAGCAGAAAGAAGGATAAATCAACACGATAACAAATACTAGACATAAGATAAAATAAAATAAGAGCTGTATGAGGGTTATTAATCATCAAATTTCAACATCTTATTGGTGCAATCGTCACTTATCCCTTCCTGCTAGCGTTGGCCTCGTGCAAACATTTTCAAACTGGTTTAATATTCACTCAAACAGACACAAAGTGCTCACTTTGCATTAACTGCGCGGCCGTAACAGAGCAGAGAGAGTGGATCGAAACGAGTTTGTTCAACAGAAACCAAAACCGTCTCTTGTTCAGGCTGCACGGCTTAAAATTCGTTTTAAAAACCAGCATTTAAAAAATGAAGTTCATGTAAAGTGGTAACTTCTCACCAGCACGGCTAAAGCCGCAACAATAGGTCAGTTGATCAGTGAGTTAATTAAGTGATCTAAATAACATTCAATTAATCAAAAGATTGTTTTAATGATCTAAGACTGGGACTGTCAGTCTGACTTTACACATCAGTCGAGGTCGCATTCGTCTGTTCTGGTCCAAGATGCTCAAAACATCCAAAATAAATACTTGTCATTAAAAACAAAATTAATTCAGTTACTGCTTCATAATAAGTAATATCAGGTAACGCTTTCAAATACCCTCTCAATAACAAGGTGAAGGCAACGTCAGCCACGCCTCGTTACCACGGAGCTAAAGCTTGTTGGCCTTGAATATCCACTTTCCCTGCAGCAGAGCACCGTGTTGACACCACAAGAAAGCAATGACTAAGTGTTAATGTAAAAGCATACGTCTAAGATATGATCCCCCGGCGCCAGCGTGCCGTCGCGAGCTGCCAGCGAATCCCTGACAATCTCCTGGATGACGATGTTTCCCAGCGGCGTGTCTTTGCCCCCGACAATGCGGAGGCCCAGCTCCTCTTCTGGCTCCTCTCTGAACAGCTCCACCACTTTGGCCTCGGCCACCAGGCTGGACCGGAGGGGGGTGTTGTCTAGAAGGACAAAAAAAAAAAAAAGACACGGCAAGAGGAATAAATGCGGCTGTATTTTCTGTTTATAAAGCAAATATTCAATTGTCATCGAGTTGCCACAGATTAAATCTAAGCCTAGAAGATCTAATACTGTAAAGCTACCAGGCTAAAGACAAAAGTTATACAACTAAATTACTTAGATTGTCAACATTCACCACAGTTCACAGGTTCAACGTTATCATAACACGCTTATTATTTTGTATTGAAGTATTTCACTTCAGCTACTGCACACTTGTTTTAACTTCTTTAAAACAGCAATGAAGAAATACTGCTAGGGCTAATTTTTTAGATATTATTCTGTTAAAAATCTATTAACTATATCCCCTCACAGTCAAATCAATTTAAAGGACTATTATGTATATCTCACACCAATCTCTACATATTCTCTTCCAAACTCTCAGAAATAGAAACTAGAAACCAATATTCCGGAGCAAACGTTCCCTTCTAGAGTACAATGAGACATAGAAGCATGGTGGACTTTCTTCCCTGCAAATAAAATAGGCCGGGTTGTAGCACTCGGAATCCGTCAACCTTTTTATTGATCTGTGTGCACACAAACGCACCACACAAGTTTCTACACACTCCAGTCGACCTCTCTACAGTCATGAATAGAAACCAGTCAACATTTTCATTCTTACAAAAATAATACACGCCGTTTCAAAGATCAACAAATTCACAACTTAAATGTACTTTCAAGTCTCGCTGTATTTGATTTATTAAGAATCAACACTGATTTACAACAACGGATGTGGTGGCAACAAAGCGAACTGCTCTCCGTGTTCCAGTCTGCTTTGACATTTGGTTGCAGCTCGGCTTGCAAATTGCTTGTGGGGGGTTTTTCCCCTGATACGAGGCGGCTAAAGCATCTGGGCGCTAATACCTGTTCCCACAACCTGGTAGAGGATTGGTTAATGATTCACCCGACTCTAACCTCTAGACAACCATCTTCAGCGAAGGACTGGTCATCCCAATGTTCACGTTTGTGTCCCTGTACTTGTCCTCTGCCGTCGAGCTGTGCTACAGAATGGCTGATGAAGCCGGTACATACCATCCTCACTTTCCTCATAGGCAGGATTGATGAGCCCGGGTTCCGGCTGGTCGCTGGGGGCATTTTGGGCCTGAGTGGCTGATAGTTTAGCATCACCAGATAACTCCCCGTCACCCTTGCGCCCCTTCAGCTCGTTCCACGAGGGCCTTTTTCTTTTCTCTGCTTCCTCTCTCAGTCTTCTAAAAACAGGACATCTGAGGAGAGACGGGAGCATGAGGAAACCGAAAGAAGAGAGAACGACATGGCCGACGGAGGGAGGGACGTAAAGGAAGAAAATAAATGTTTGTTCTCCTCAAAAAAAAAAACCCTTCAGCAAAGAGAAAAGTTAATGAACATAAAAAAGAGTTCAATGAGATGCGCTGCCTTGCAGGGTGTTGTGGTGAGACAGGTTGAGTCCGAGACAGTCAGGTCTGGGACTGGTGCTCATTCCTCCGCACTGAACTTTGTCTCCTTATTGCTTGCATGGACAGGCTGCAGCAGGACAATAAGCAGCCAACAGGACTGCTGGCCTGCACCTGTCTTCAGCTTTATAATTAAAGTTTTGAATGTTTTAAGACAGAGTTTGAGTTTGGAAGAAATGTTGCCACTTCAAAGAGGGTAGACATTCTTTAGCGTGGCACGCAGAGGTGAAGAACAGATTTGTCAATAGCCGTTTTACGTTCCTGAGGTGTCGTCTGAATTTGTTGGTCGTGACATCAACAGCAGATACAAGGTGTGCTGCGCATGCCTTTGAATTTCCAATAACCAAAAACTCTTTAAGTGCAAATACTACCTGCATAGTCAAATAAAAAAACTCGATGCATATTCAGGTTTGACATTCACAATGCAGGATGACAATTTGGTTAAGGTGCATTTATAATGGTTAATATATATAATCCATTTATTGCCCGAGTGTTTTTATGACGGGCTTTTTTGAGAGAAACTACTTCATCACTTATCGTGATTCCGTCCTGATGATTAACATCAAGCCAAAGTACAACCAGACACAGCAAAGACTCCTGATGTAGTGATAAAAAAAAAAATACATAATGCATGTCTGCTCATAATAAGGTTACAGTATTCATAGACAAGGAACAGCTACTTGCATATCAATCCCAAGTAACCCACTCTGTGTCCAATCACAGGCCAGGTAACGCCTCAAGTATGTCCATCAAACCTTACCTGTTGTGCAGGTGAGGCTGCAGCTCGCAGCGCGGCATCTGCTGGCGACAGTCGTCATTGTAGGGACACGACACGGACAGCTTGTCCAGCAGGTTCCTGACCAGCAGGCTGGAGGCACGACACTGGTGGAGCTGCAGCCGCTGGCGGTCCACAGGGCAGAAGTCCTGGTCTTTCAAGAAGCTGCTCAGACAGTGAAAGCAATAGGTGTGGCCACAAGGGGTGTCCATGGGTCTGATGAGGGGCTGCAGACAGATGTGGCAAACCAGTTCGTCGTCCACATCGTCCCGGTACTCGTACAGATGAACTTCCACACCGTCGTGCTGCTGGCCACACTCCTTGCAGACCCGTGCCCAGGACAGTCCTGCAGTGCCGTTGCTGCTGGACACTTTTGGTTCCGTTGCAGCCATTGTCTTAGGTCAATCAAAAAGTCTTTCAAAAAAGATCTAAAGCTTCTTGCCTCCTTAAAAACTGATTTTAGCAGAATTGACTCCGTCTGCACGTCCCAGGCTAAAATCCATTGAGATGTGAACGAGTGCTCCCAAGGAAACCTTCATCTTGATTTTCTGTCGAATGTAGGTCCACAGCAGAAATTGGACTATTCCTACTCTGGCCCGCCAGCGCCACAGGAAATGGCAAATCCCCAGAGCGGCAGCAGTAGGGCAGCAAGGCACAGGTGTTTCCGCTCAGCTTGTTTCCTGAAGGACAAAAGGAATTCTCAGCTCAAACACGAGGCACCTCGCAAAACACCGAAAGGGCTAAAGTGTTTGAAATAAGGCAACAGCCAAACCCATGCTAACGGGGAGGAACGAAGGCACGGCTCTCCATGAGCGCAAGAGCGTTGAATAAAGTGTGCAGAAATACAAGCCCTTTACTAAGGACCTCTTTACACCCAATCGGCAGCGGTCTCCATCCCTACGCGCAGCTCTTAATCTCCTTTAATTCCCTCTCATAATGAGAGTGCTGATGAGGAACACATTCTTCTGAGGATATATATATATATATATATAAATAAACACATCCATAAAATACTCTAAATTATTTGATTATTTTAGTTTGTAGCAGCTTTTCAGATAAAATGCACACAAACGAAGCGCATGGATTGTGAATGACACACAAATGCCGTTTATATATTTATATTTGGTGCATGAATTGGCATCAAGTCAGAGTAAATGGTATTAGAACAACACAAAGAAGATGTTCTGAAACTAAACAAGACCTCTCTTCATAAGACTGCACAGTTCCAGGGGGGGCTAAAGAAATACTTCAGCCTTGGAGCAACTTACAAGGCTGATATCTTTGCTGTCAGACCCGGAGTAGGCGCCCCAAACAAACCTGAGACTCTACCAGCAGCCTGAAGGCTGAGTGAAACCAGAGTCTCCTCTCTCCAGTTGCATGCTGTGAGAATAATGACTGTGTGTGTGTGTGTGTGTGAATGCATGCACATACTTGTGGACATGAGCATGAATGTGTATGGACTCTGATTGCACCGCTGCAACTAGGGAGGGAATCGAGGGGCTCAGACTTGCGCGACCTCAAGCAAAGTAGTCAAAGCGTGGCTGATTACAAACACACGGCATTAATATCAAACGTGTGCGCACATACGTGCACACTGGCCGAGGTCGCACAGGCCTTCCTTGTCGCCATCTTCTCAAGTGATACAATATCCTGAAATGGATATGGGTCAAGCATCCTGTAGCACAGCGAGGGAGGCACAGTCGAGTCCAGGCAGCGTTCCATTTCTTTTTGAAGCCACGTGACTCGGTGCAAGAATGTGAAGAAACGGATACACAATGCAGTGTGGTGCCCGTTTGCCAAGGCTTGTTCTATTATCAAAAAGCATTCGTTTACGCTCCCTGATCAGTGTGTCTAAAGGTGACTAGCTCTGCCCCAAGGCCACACTGTGCATCAGAACATCTCAAGACACAATAAAACATCGATGGAAGCTACACCGACACTCAGTCCTCCGTGCGAAATTGAGATTCGTCCAAAATGCAAAGACACGATGTACAGACACACATCTTGTGCACATTTGCCACTCCTGATGCCAGAAGGGGCGCGATTTCTGCCAGACATATTTCAGGAGGAGATTACAGATCTACCCAAACTACGAATGATTGACTTGATGGTTTGGTAGCATAGAAAGATGGGAAAAGTGAGTTTTTCATAATATGTCCCCTTTAAGTTCAAGCATGGGCTGAAATGTAGTTTCTGCAGGTTCAGAACCAAATAAAACCAACAGAGGAGCCACGCTCGATGGGGAGGAAACGCCTTATCCGAATCAAATGCCTTGTAATCATGTGAGTCTTGGGGAAGTCACCGTATGGCCCTACGGCGTCTCAGAGTGGATTACCGGTGGCATTTCTTCAAAAGCTCAGCCCAACTGCTCGCTTTGATGGCTGACATGAATGAGTCACATGCGCTGCCGCGCCCTCAGCGAACACAGGTGAGACAACATTAGACTAGCGATGCCTCCATGACGGTCCGCGACGCAAAACATGCTACAGGAATGTAGAAACTCTCTGTGCATTTCGCTATAACGTATATCACCGATTCGACCAATGAGAACAGAATACACTGACCTGATTAAGCTGAAGTCAAATCCTATATGCTTCAATTTTACAAATAGGTGCATTATACTCCCACGCAACTATTCGGCCCAACAACACATATTTAGTTGCATCAGCTGCTGCAGAGGCGGCACAAAAACACCTCATCCTGTTTCAATGCCTGACACGGGACTCAAGATGAAGTCAGACTGACCCGGCTGAAACTCGCCTTCGGTGCAACGTCATATCTGCAAATCAATTTCAGCATGTCTGCCACTTTGGACCGGTCCTGACGCTCAGAGCCTTTACTCGGGTAAAGGTAACATAACCCAATGGGCTTACATAACATGCCACATCCTTACTGTGTAAGAGATAATAAGATAAAATCATGTATAGAAATCATCATTTTCATCTCGCTCGCATTGTTTACTCCCAACAATATTTGCCCCGCTGTGCCTTAACCAGAAGGGTTTGTGCCTAAAAAACAATGTTCTCTGTTATTTGGACACAAAATGTTATAATTAATCAGTCATAATCAAGATTTTAAAAAACCTTGAAATGATTGTGATCCTGACGCTTATCCAGACCTGGATTCAGTGTAGTCCATGCCTCAGCATTTTTTTTTATACATTTAGATTTTCCTCATCATCTTTCACAGATTTGGACATTTAAAATAAGAAATTAATTAATTACTTAAATAAAATAAATAAATAAAAGCCCAAACAAGTTGAAAATCCAGAATTCACATCTGTAAGCTGGATCAGACTTAAAATTCAATCAACTCTCATGCAGGCTCAAGATCAAGCGGCGGTTCAAACTTATTTACCTGCAGCCTTGTAGACAAACAAACACGATAACAACACCTAACAAGCGCGTTTCCAGTCAGGCTCCGCCCCCTACCTGCCCGCCTGATGTCACTGGGATCGTAAATAACTCTCTGCCCCCCCCCCCCCCTGTCATCTCATCGCTGCACCAACCTGACCGAGGAGGTTATAAAACTTCACCTCCATCCGACGCAGCGTCACGGTGCGTTCAGGGACCCGACTGACGCGGCTTCACCTTCAGCGAGCGGCGCGCTAAGCGCCAGCGGCGCAACACCTTGACGACGGAAACTCGCCCCCCCCCACCGCGAGTGAAAACGTGTTAAAAAAGAAAAAGACACAAACAGTTCCATTAAAAGTGTAGAACAGGATTTGAGCGGCGTCGCTTTGAACAAACGGTGAGAATTTACTCGAGCCGAGACCGAAACTAGTTCTTACCTGTGTGAAGGTGGTTGCTTTCAGGAAGCGGCGAGCGAAAACAAAAGACGGAGCGCTTAACGATCTTTAAACAGTCCACGGACACCTGGAGGGGGAGTGGGAGTGGGGGGGGGTTCTCACATTTTAGCCCCGTTTCTGTCGCTGTTGTCGCTGAATCGGCAGCCTGTCCGTCCCCAGGTGGGAGTCGAACCGACGGGCGGAGGGAAGGGAGGGCGAATTGCCCAGTTTCGAGCAAACAATATTAATACGCCAGGAGTCGTCCAACCAGGAAGACGTCGGGCAGGTGTGCGCGCAGTGCAAGAGTTGCGTCAGGTGTTAAACGGAACGTTTGCGCAACCACAGAGACGCTTATCAATTAATGAAGTGGAGACGTTTTAAGTTGCTCAAAACTGACCTCAATAAAATAATGTTCCTTGTATATTAAATAGATTTAAATGTTTTAATTTAAATGATCTAATTACATTTTACCATACCAATGGAAAACTAGAAAAGCACCCAGAGGGAGCAGACCTCCGCAGAGCAGCTCATTCCTCTCCTAATTGGATTTACGGTGTCCACATGGTGATCTGGATCATCATCAAACGGTTCTAGATTGTTCTTGCTATCTTTATACACCAACCGAAAAGTAAAAGTGAATCGGAGTTGACGTGTATTTTTGAATCCTTAAATGGGGTTTCAAAGTTAAATATTCTTACTGCCTCCATTCTGGATCCGATCCAGATGATATTCGGTGGTGAGATGGAGGCCCCCGCCCGACATGCCTTTGTCAAATTCCATAAACATCGGTCAATAATCAACCGCGATATTGAGGATTTTGGCTGCATATTTTGTCACGATCCGTCCGTAACGTTTTGAGTTATCTTGCTAACGGATGGATCGACAAAAACAGCGGCGGCATCAAAAATCAAAGCGTGTATCAAAGTTTAGATTTGCCAAAGCAGCTTTCTTCTCTATTGGGCTCACCTGGAAGCTTCTCACGTATATGTGGATTCCACTCTGAAGCACGGAAGGAGGAGGTTTGCTTGCGCACTTTGCTTGTGACACGTTGTTGGCAGTTTATTCAAATCTGAAGGCAAACGTAATTTGTATGACAGAACAATGACACACCTGGAAGGAGAGAAAAGGAGCGCTGCATCGGATGACCTGGTCCTCGACAATAACCAGCATCGACCCCGCTGAGATGGTTTGGGAGGAGATGGACGGATTGAAAACCCGCCACTGAGTACTTGACGCTTCTGATAATTCCCTCATTACATGGGGGAAACCTTTCCAGGAGGGCTGAGGGAATGCAGACAGACCAGCTGTCATCCAAAGTCAGAGGTTGCTACACTAAAGAGGATGAAAACGGACATATTTAGCTTTCTGTAACACTTTTTTACTTTACCTACTTAATTCCACGTGTGTTATTCTGTAATTTTATTTTCCTCAACATGGGTTTGTAACGCAGCAACATTCCCTGATGCCTCATGCATCCATGAGACCCTTAGGGTTTGCCTGTCAAACACCGATATTAGACTCTTTATCTTGTAAGCACACAAGGCCCAACCAGCAGCTCTGTTTTGGGTGTGTACTTTGAACACCGCAGCACAAACAAGGTGAGCACCCAACGCCTGCAGGGGACGTCTGCATTCCTTTATTGGAACCTGGGTTCAGTTGTTCCTAATCTAAATGTCAAATAAAGCTCTTTAGATCACTATATTTGAGTTTCTGTCATTATTACAACAAATGAGTAAATTGCATATACAATATGATGTCAGGATATGTTTTGACGCTGATACTAACATTTACTTGAGCAATAAAGTTAACGTAAACCACCTTACAGCAGAGTATTTCTACACTCTGTCGTCACTGCTTTCCATTAGTAACTCAACACCTGGATAATGCTGAACAGATAAATACTACTTTTTAGGGCTGTACGAGTTGAAAGGACTGTGACACATGAAGACACGGTGTTAAGCACCGTACCCCCCCGCAGAACTGAAGGGAAGTCTGTGCCGTAAAACATCTCAATGAAAGCCAGTTTCCACCAGGATTTATAGCCGTGGAAGGAAATCCCAATACAAAGTGACATTTGTTAGTACGAGCTCACTCCACTATGACAATACAGACCTCATTTAATTGATATTTTAAGAGATATGATGTTACGCAAGATCTGGTTAGCATTTATCAAGTTAGGGTACTAATGAGTATTCTTTTCATTCTAAAAAAAAAGAAAAAACAAAGAATTTATTTATTCAAAAATTTAATTTTGGTTCAAGGATTCCAAATTTTTAGTTATTTTTACAAACATATGACCAGAATTCAATGATGCGCAATCAGGACAATGTCAACAGAGCAAAGTCAGCAGTTTCATGCCCTGCTCAAAGGCTCAAAGGTAAGCTTCCTTTCTGGTCTTGAATCCGACGCCCTCCAGAACCCACCGGGAGCTTCAGCAGCCCCCACAGCAACTCTCACATTTTAACACACTGTCTTGATAATCTTGAATGCTATTTTTATGGAAGGAGTCAGTTTCACTTAAAAAGCCTAAAATTTCCCGAATGTTCCTTCAGATTTAGGAAAATATATCAAAATTGCCTCGATAGAAATACAGTTAACATAATACCAAGACAAAGAGTGACAAACATTTTAATTTCATGTGAACTGAGTGACAAATTGTTGGAGACTCTCTCCAGTGTTGAGCAGCATAAATGAGAAATACTGCCCCCGTGTGTTCAGGGAAGGTATCGATTAACTCAATCACTCTGACATAGATTTTAAAGGCTATTTGTTGCTGATTGGTTTGACATGGCACAGATCCTTATTAAACTGAATCAATGCTATCACATTTTAGAACGTCATCACAAAAATACCTTTAAAATACCTCGTGGACATCTGTGCACGTCTACAACGTGTCGCTTCTGCAAAATGGTGCTGCTCAGGATCGAATTTGGTCCACTCCTGGTGGGAAACTGGGAAGAAGGGCTAAAAGAAGTGGTGACAAAGATAAACACACACATACAATACATCCTGAAGCTCGGCCTTGCTCTCTCTCTCTCTCACACACACACACACACACAGAGAGAAGCGGCCGACGGTGCTCTGTTTGAGCTGTGGTACCTACAAACAAGAAAGAGACTGTTTGTCTTTCCTGGGATCAGTAAACATCCTCAGCACAAACAAGTTCCTCTGGAGTGAGAGAGGAGAAACTCACACCGGCAGGGCAGCTGCACTCTCACTCCACCACTTTGATGTCCTTCAGAGAGAGCTGATAATGAAGGCCCCTTACATCTTCATCCTTTCAGCTGGAGAGTGGATGTAACACGCCGATGATACCTCGGGCTCTTTTTCTTGGCTTGAATAGAACTAAACGCAAATGGAAAAGAAATTATATCTGAGCTTTTATTTTCTTTTTTAAGTCAGTTTGCAATTAGTCTAAATAAGGAGTAAACTCCAATCAGCTGACTCACAATACAAAAATTAAAGCTAAAAAAAAGAGATTTAAAAAAAGATGAAGCTGAAACTGTGCATTTGAATATCTCAGTCACTCAAGACACTCAAAATATATGCTTTCATTTTTTTTTTACATACTTGATAGCTTCCTCAAACGGCTGGCTGGGCATGTAGTTTACAGCAAGCACGGCAAAACATTTGGTTCCTTTAAGTATTTACTGCAGCAGGAACACGTATGGGAGCTCAGCTGTGCGTTCTTAGCGTGGGTCTTTTCATGGAATTTGTTGGCAGGCAAGAAAATAAATAGAATGTCACCTTCAAATTTCACATCCATGTCACCTGGCCTTGTTGTGTAAAGGAAGACATGAGTACATGCGTGTCTTCTTGCTTTTCTTTTTCTTGCCAATTGAAAACCAAAGACCTCTGCCACAGCTTGCCATCCTCCCTTCTGGCCACTACGGAACCCGGGCCATCCGTCTCGCCCCGGGCGATACAACGAGGCATGCGGTTCGGGTCACAGCTTGCAACTGCAGCCCCAGGTCCTGTCTGGCCTCCGCGTGACAGCCTTTAATCAGCGACTCTCGAGACGGAACCCACCAGATGCTGACGTTCAAGATTCTTCTCAAACGGCTTCACACTCACTTGTGGATTTTAAATTATTTTTTTTATTTTTTTTCTGCATAGTAAAAGACATTCAATAAGGATATGAAACAAATGAGGCGTTTGTGTTTTCTCGGTAATAATCATCACCGGGCATGTTGAAACCCTGCTGTCGTGTTAAAACCCTTGTGTGTTTGTGTGTCCACTGAAAGGGCTTACTGTGTAAATATGTTTAGCACCAGATGATCTTCAAGGCCTCGCTTCTTTGTACCTGCCATTTTATTCTGCTCATCGCCCAGCATGACACCCTGTAGCCCAGGATCCAGCCCCTCTGAGTTCAAAAGACCTGGGTGATTCTTATCAGATAATATTCTTGTCCGCCTTTGCCTCCCTTTGAGTCCACCCTCCTCACAATGTTGACCTGGACCATGGACACTGTTCCTCGTGGCCCTTTGGCCTTTCCTCTTCTTATCATCGATGGGCAAGCATTGATAAGGCAGCTCCAGCCCCAGGACAGAAGGAGGGCCCTCTCCTGTCTAGTAAACCGCCATAGTTGCACAAGAGCATTTTGGGATGGCTAAGTAGCATTCTCAGTGCCATGTATGCAATTCTGTGTTTTATAACGCTCACACAAGTTCAAAGTGAAATACTTCATCGTGCAAACTGATGTAGATGAAAGAACCAGTTGATTTTCGAGGTAATATTCTCCAAGCTTCTCTGAATTTGTGATTTCACCTGATCTTGTTGCTTAATTCAAAGGAGTGGAACTCTGCTCCACGTCCACCCTGGCACACAATGACGCAACGTCTGTCTCGGCGTTGTAAGCCTTTATGAATATAAGGGCCGAGCAGACAGACAGGGAAGACTTGGTGTCCAAAGTCACGACCCTGCCCTGACCTGGATGAAGGAAATGGTCACGCTGTTCGAGACAAAGCAGGGCAAAGGAGAGTCTGAGGGGCCGGCTGGTCAGCCTCTAACAATGGGCTCCGTGCTCTTTAGAGCGCAGGCCCACACAAAGGCCAGAGAAACCCCCTTCTTCCCAGTCACACATTGCAATAGAGTTGGCATTTCACACTGGCCTGCGAACAGCCATTCAATCAAACTACTGTTTAACCTGACCCCTGGTTTACACAGAAATCAAGTGGGGTCTGGCACGGGCTGTACTTAGGCTACTAACCTCACCGGGCCGAACTCCAATCGGGCCGTCGCTTCCTGCACAGTCGCCGCTTCTGTTAATAGTGCATGAAGTTAAATCTTCAAAAGCAAGATGTTAGCCGTTTTATAATTAATGATCTGAATTCCCTGTGAATAGTCAAAAGCACATAATCAATAGGCCAGCCAATAAATAATGTCTAGCGATGGGTATAAGGTGCAACGGCTCCCTGGGGAACAGGAGACATGGCCAGACCCCTCCGTCTGGGTCCGCCACCCTCAAGCCAGGGCTGAGAGAGGCGACCACATGACCCTCTCAGCTCTCAATGGACTGCTCCTCCCCTCTACCTGTACATGGCTTGGATCAAGGTGTGGGGGGGGTGGGGCTGCATATCAAACAGACTGAGGCCTTTGATGTGGATGGAAACACAAACACTGTTTAAAGCCGAGTCGTAACAGCTTATTTGTTCCCTTTAGTCATTCATTGGGCTGCTTGTTGAATGGGTATGTCTTCAAAGGGCTGCTGCATGCACCGGCGGTACAGTAGCCGAGGAGGCCCTGAGAGAGCCCTGGCCCTAGTGGCCAGTGGAAAGGCCATCTGGCTTCCTGTTC
Organism: Brachionichthys hirsutus; assembly: GCF_040956055.1. Taxonomy (NCBI): domain Eukaryota; kingdom Metazoa; phylum Chordata; class Actinopteri; order Lophiiformes; family Brachionichthyidae; genus Brachionichthys; species Brachionichthys hirsutus. Next base: position 5,869,843 of record NC_090902.1, read on the forward strand.
CTTCGATTTGATATTGATTTATTGGCTGTACATGGGAAGATAAGGGGGCACCAGCTGCCAGAAGTTCTCCTCTGCATCCTCCAAGACAATGGGCCTCCTGGTCATCGACATCCTGACTGAATAAGTCATCCATCATTCCGTGTTAGTTTTTTACCAGGCGAATGATAACGTATGAAAATCTATGCCCAAACCACAAAGTAATTATTTTACTTTCCCTACAGCTCTTTTACAAATAATAATAATTTTCATCCGTAAACAAAGTTTCTTCTCAATGCTTCAAACTGACTGCAACATTTTTACACTTAATTCAGAACGAGCTCCATTTGTTTGCCTGCAGGGCTGCAATAACAGTCCTTTCAGTGTTTTTTTTTTTTTGTAATACCGACTCTTGCCAGTAATTAGCTGCATTAAATATTCCTAACAAACCCCGACAGCCTTTCACAGTTGAACCCATCAAATAATCCATTAATGCAAAGCCTGGCTGCTACGCATAACAAGTCTCCTATACTTGTTAAGTGAGCCACGGCGTGCAGCAGTTTGGCCTGAGCCGTGCTCCTGGAGGTGTCGATGTAGTATCACGGTGAATTGTACTTTTTTGTCACCCCCTTTCCCAACCCCCAGTCTAATAAAGCACACTCTCACATACAGACTGACTTTGGTGTCACCCCCCCCCCCCCCCCCCTTTCCCTTCCCCTGCCAGCACAAGCCTGTGATGTGACTGTCTCAGATAATGAGGTGAGAATTTTATTGCCCCGGCCTGTTAGGATGGCAGAGATGCAGGCTCATGTGCGGCCTCCCTGGTATCCGGCGCCCTCTGCTGACTCCTGCAGACTCCGAAACATGAAAAAACTCAATCTCGAGTCCTCCAGCAACCCACTTCAAAGTAGCAGATCAAGATTTGACTTGCGCATGACATCCAGGGGAATGACAATGCTCTCAACCAGCTTACACCTACTGCTATGTGCAAGTCCCACAGGACACAAAGGCATGCAGGCTGCTCCCGCACTCCTCTGCTGGGTGGAGGAAGTACTCAATCCAGAGGGGGGGGGGGGGGGCACGCATGTAGGAAGAAGGCAGTAGTCTATGTGTATTCTATAGAAATACTGTGGGTAAAAGAAGAAGGGCGGTAGAGGAGACAGAGAGGCAGCAGATTTGTGGTGGTGCCCTATTTGATTGCTGAAGCATTAATTGATAAGATACAGCAGGAGTCCCACCCCTTATCTCTAAAGCAAGGCATCACAGTATCTTCTACATATTGTAAAACACACACATATGAAAGATCAAAGTATTCTCAAGGCATTTTCAAAGTGTGTTTGTTTATTGCTCCTGGAAGCAAATGAACTGCATTGCTGTCAAAGTCTAATACCACTCAACTTTAAATAGCACCCTGTAGTAACTAACGTGAACTGTGACAAATAGCAAATAGTGCTGAGATTTCAGCGGTGAAAGCTGTAAGTCTCCCATCACACAATGACACGCCCTTTTTCTACTCTTGTGATCAGGGTGTCATTAGCTCTGGTTGGCTCTGTTGACATCAAAACCCCGTACAGTGAATTACACTGAATAAAATAATGTCCTGCTGGACCAACACCCTCTTAGACTAGCAAAAATAAATACACGATGCCTTTAGTTGAGTAGTTTTTGCCAAAATTTACACTTTTAGAAGAGAGTTTCAATAAAAAAATAATGTTGTCCTTTGATTTTTCTCACAGAGAAGGCAATAATACTACTACTGTACTTTCTGTTTGTCCCATCAGGGACAGCAAATGCTTCTGAAATTAAATCAAATTAATATCTAAAGCAGGACCAGGAAGACCTACGATTTTAGACTGCCAATATCAAGGTAGAGATGTCTCACTTATTTGTAACGCCTAATTAATAAAAGGGATGTCCAGAATATTTGTCCTGAATAATGACATTATTTGTATGAATAATACATTTTTGTGCCCTTGTATGTTTGTGTCCTGAAACGCCCCTGACAGAGGCTCGTCTGAGGTGAACGAGCGCCCTCTAGTGTCAGCGGCGCACCAGCGCAGCCCGCTTGTCACGTGACAGGTAAACGCCGCTGCTCCCAGCTTCTGTTGCGACCATTTGCTAACGACCTGACGACCTAATTCAGGCTGCAGGATGTTCTTGTCTGCTGCTGTTCGTTCTGCCGCAGCGCAGACGGTAAGATTGTGATATTATGTATGATTGTGTGTAATATTTTAAGTACAGCCGTCGTTAATTTGGAGATAATATTTTACGACTCTTTACAAGGGCAAGAAGTAGGCCTCTGTTTGGCTACTTTGTAGCAACATGCTAGCTAGTTTAGCTTTCTGCTATTAAACCTTTACAAGGTGATCTTTGTCCATGACTAGCGCTGCAAAGATTTACTCTTTGTGTGAGTAAATACGTCTTCGTGTCAACTTTATTATGCGTATTTATCTGACATTTACCATTTATTTTTATTAAACAGAATAATAAATGCCTTGTGTTTATGTTTTGAGCTACATTGTTCAATGGCAAAGCATTGCTCTCTAAATTAATACCATTATAGACTGCGTGGGTTCTTGCTATGTTCTGAAAAGTTTGCATTCATTTAAAATTCCAAGATTAAAAATGCCTTAAACAAGAAATTGTCTTGTAATTAGTGTCTTTGTTTACAATTGTTATTCCAAATACTAAAACATTATATATCAAGTACAATGACACTATTGCCAATTATGGCGTACATTTTTTTGATATCATCTACTGCTCTATATAGATAAACGCATAATGGTGAAAGTGTAGTTTCCACTTTGTGTTATTTTTTGCCATATTTACAGGCCAGGCAAGTCAGAAATCTCCATCCATCTGCAGCACGTGCTGGAGCTGGTGGCATCTTTGTGGTGAGATGTTTCTTTTTTTTATTTCAATGTCAAAAGATGTTCAGAAGTTTGATGTTGAGTCTCAGTTACTGAGAATCCAACACAGACGTGTTGGAAAAAAGATTGACGTTCTTTTTCTGCCTTGTTCCTGAGCCGGCGGCGGGATTTCCTCTTTATTGACAAATATTTTTTGCGAACACCTAAATTCTGTTTTAAAAGAGAAAATATTCTTGAGCAAAGAATAACTTAACCGTAAACTTAAACAATTTCTAGTCTAACTACAACTTACAAATGCAGTCGACTGTAATTCGCCTCTTTCCTTTGTAGCACAGAGATACACCTGACAACAACCCCGACACTCCCTTTGAGTTCACAGAGGAGAACAAAAAGGTAGGTGCAGAATGCCAATTATTATTAGAGGCCATGCCGAAATACAAATATAATGTATATATGTGTGTGTTTATTCTGATAAATGCAGACACAGGAGTTTTCCCTCCATATCCGTACTGATTTTAGGACATCTGAAGCTGGGAGCTAAATTCAACTTTGATCATTTCCCCTTTCGTTCATTTTCCTCTGCTTTTTTTGACGCTTTGCGGGTCACGGGAGCTGCAGCCCATCCCAGCTTGCTATAAGCGAGAGGTGGGGACGGGGTACACCCCGAATGCATTGGCAGCGCATCGCGGGGCAATTTATTTATCATGACATTTTATATGTGACTTAAGCCTGAAGAAATCATTGGGCTCATTAAATCAAAAATTGTATTTTCTCCCCTTTCTAGAGGATTGAAGTGATTATTTCAATGTACCCTGTTGGACATAAGCAAGCAGCCACAATCCCAGTGTTGGATGTAGCCCAGAGGCAACATGGATGGCTCCCAATCTCTGCCATGAACAAGGTGTGGCCATTATATTTCAGTTGTGTGCAATGATAAAAAAATATATATATTTTAGAGGATTCCCACAACTCCTGAACATCAAGTTCAAGTCTCTCAAATTCAAGGAACCATTAAAGGATAGCTTGCAACATGAATTAAAGTTAATTCATTAAATCAAGTAAAATAAATAAATAAACCACAACTTATGCACATTATATACAGGTTCAAAGATGTCGACTGTTTGCAATGGCATTTATTCCCCACTTCACGTTCACCAACCCTGATTTGACGGACCAGTGGCAATTCTGTTTTTCATAAAGACTGCAAAACTCCATCCTCTAAATGTCATGAAGGGGTCCTGACTTCGATGTTGTTTTCATTTAGGTCGCAGAAACTTTGGAAATCGCTCCAATGAGAGTGTACGAGGTAGCGACGTTCTACACCATGTTCTTGCGTAAACCCGTGGGAAAATACTTCATTCAGATCTGCACGACGACACCCTGCATGCTTTGTAACTCGGACAGCATTTTGGAGGCCATGCAAAACAAACTGGGTAAGAAACATTTTCCATCTTAAAACTGGACACGAATGAAGAGATGAAAATGTAGATGAAAGCAAATGTCTTTTTCTATTGTGTATATTTGCGACAAACAAACATGAAAATATACAGTTGCAATTCATCAACAGTGAGCTATACTGCAAGCGTGAAAACAAGGGGTTGAAATCAAGCCAGAATTTGTAGACGAGATGAGCTAAATACATTTGTTTTTTTCCACAGGTATCAAGGTCGGGGAGACGACTGCAGACAACATGTTCACACTAATAGAAGTAGAATGTCTGGGCGCCTGTGTGAATGCTCCAATGGTCCAGATCAATGACAATTACTACGTGAGTGCTTTACAGCTCTGTGCGGAAGCCTTCCTTATTGAACGGTGCATCTAAGTTAACATAATTAGCTTCACACTTGGGATGAGTTTTGCAAACTATGTCTGCCGAGAATACATGTCGTCTTGTGGATACTTCCTTTTTTCTTTGGAGGCCAATTGAGGTGTGCTCCAGTTTCCACCTACTGTATAGACTCAAAGCAAATGACGTTAATGTCAAGAGGAGACTGTTTAGAGCTAAATGATGCTGCAAGTAATAAAAAAAACCTGCCGTCTTATTTATCCTTTTGTTTTGTTTCCAGGAGGACCTCACCCCCAAGGACATTGAAGATATTATTGATGAACTTAAAGCTGGAAGAGCCCCCACACCTGGGCCCAGGTAAGACAATGTTATTTTTCTAGTTGTTGAATTGATCAAGCATTGTGTGTTCACTGACTGAACACACGTTTCTTCCCTCTTCTGCAGAAGCGGACGTTTTTCATGCGAGCCTGCAGGCGGGTTGACGTCTCTGACAGAACCCCCTACAGGACCGGGCTTCGGTGTCAGACCGGACCTGTAGAGATTTGTGGCCACCATTGGGCAAATGGCTCGAAAAACGCGTGTCTAAAGCTGATATTATGTTTAACTCGAACACGTTGTGTAAATAAATTGTTCAGATATCTATGATGTTGATGTCAGCGTGTCAGTTGCAAATACCAACAAAACAAAGACTATAACAAAACAGGATTCATTGTACAGAATATTTATTAGCAATTAGCTAGCAAGGGCAGCAACGCATACATTTGTTACATTTTACAATAGAATACTGTTCATAATCTGGTATCTTCCAGATAAAATCTTTTGATATAGTGGTAATTTACTGGTGTGAATCTATAGGACCTCTGCAATGTATCTAAGATGTTAACTTATCTTAAACTGTGTTTTATTTAATTACCCTTATCAGCTGTCAAATCCTCCATGAAGACTGTATTTGAAATTTTAATTGGCTCTTTCAGTCTTTAATTAAATGTTTACCATTCACATGTGGCAAAATAAGAGGCTTCGATTTAAGTGTAAAAGTAACGTATCTTTGTAATTGCAAGTATTTAAAATGAGCGCTTCACAAGTTAACACCCAACCAACCATGTACATCAATGCAGGCATCTCAGGTAAGTCCATTTTTTAAAAAGGGCATACTGTGCAGGAGAGTAGGCACAGTTTTAACTAATGGGCGAGTATAATTGTATTCTCATTTTGTTAAACATACTGTTTTTGGTATACTGTACAGTACAGAGAAACGCCTGTGTGTGTATCTCAATCGTCCGCAACTGTTTTTTGAACGGGCGTAAACAAAGCGCACGATCGCCCTCTGGAGGAGAACAGAAGCCACCACAGCTCAGAGCAGGGCCACGCAGCGATGGCCTCGGTGAAGAAGGACAACAGACTGACCAGGACTCAGAGCTTCACGTGTGTCGGCTTCGCCGGGGTTCTCAGTAGAACTGTCACCTCGCCGTTAGAAGTGGTGAAAGTTAAGAGCCAGGTGGGCACGTTTCACAGCAAGGAGGGTTTCCGGCAAAGTTTTGTTCTCGTCTGTCAGCACGAGGGACTCCGGGGACTATGGAAGGGGAATCTGGTTTCCTGTCTCCGGTTGTTCCCCTACACCGCGGTTCACCTCACAACGTACAAAAAGTAAGTCTAAATTAATTAATGTACGTTTGTCGCTCATTTATCACGTTTCGTGTACTTTATGACACATTTTTGGGTTTGTTTACGTCTGGTTTTTGCGCCGATTGTGCGACAATAATTTCGTTTATCACGCAACTGAGTCAGGTGATGTTGACTTTATATTTTTGCGTGATGCGCGGTGAGTAGACTGAACTTTCATTGTTTATTTTACTATTTTTTTATTATTATTTTACATGTTTTTCAGCTAAAGTACTTCCTGTTCTACCGCACGACGCCCACCTTCAATTTTAGCCAATCAGAAGGCTGTATTAACTCAGTCGATTTCTGAAGTCGGGAGTTATGAAAGCCCTGATCTTTGTCTTACAGGTACCTTTGCGCGATTCCGCTACGTAAAAATGCTCGTAGTGAATTTATAACATATTCAAATGTATGTTTGGGTCGCAGTAACCGTTAGAACCCCAAAATACGAAATTAACTGTAATTAGAAGTGAAATAAATGTCGCACACGGAGCTGTTGATTGCTTTTAAAGCAAATGAATGATGCAGCAATTCCATCTTCTTACATATTAGCAGCAGGTTTTCCTGTCTTGAAAAACGCGGTTCACTAACAAACCAGGGATTGAATCGCTTGGTCCAAAATAGAACTGGAGGAAGACGACAGCATCTGTAGTCCTCATGGGAGGAAGTTTCGCCTGAGAGACTAGATTCAGGGAGAGTGGATGCCCTTGAGTTCAGCAAACCCCTTCTGTGTTACTTACTGCAGGGCAAACCCTATTTGCCACCGTCACAGGCTGAAACGTAAACGCCCAGGGTGACGTCAGACTCCCAAGGCGCAGTCATACGTCAGAATCAGCTGCTCCTGCAGGTCATCCTGGATCAATACGCCACTCTGCATCAGCAAATGAAAAACTGATTTATCTCCGTGTCTTGAGTCTTTTATTGCTCCTTGGAAGTGTTCTGATGGAGGAAATAGCAAAGAAGAAGTTGAACCTTCTTATAAATTAAATAGTGATATCCAATAATACTGTTGAGAATCAAGGAACTTTTTTTAAAATAACCAACTACTATTTTTTTTTATTTAATTTTTTACATTTAATCAAAATGGCGATAAAAGTCAACACAATCCTGATCCTAAACTAGGGGACATCTTTGAAATATTTTATTGTTGCAAACATCAACCCTCACCAAAGATATTCGTCAATTATCAGATAAATTAACTGGTAAAAATAATCTTGTCAACAGTTTCTGTCAATTTTTTTTTATTATTTTTGACATTTTTTTTTAGACCAAACCACAATGTGATTAATTCTAACCTGCTTTGAGGGATAATAAAACGTTAGGAAACTAGTTATTTGTGTCACTGCCGTCTAACGTCAAGCAGAACAATGACACAAACTGCCACATTTTAAGCCTTAAACTTTGTTAATTTAATTGGATTATTAATGATCATTGACAATCCACGTCTCTCTAATAATCAATATATCGACTGATCGTTCAAAAATCTCTAAGACGATATAGAAGACGATATTTTCTCAATGGAGGGGTTCGAACAAAGCGCTGGGCACAATCGTGCGTGTTTTATTCTGCCCTTCTGTGTCCAGGATAGTCCACCTTCACATGGACGAAGTGGGCTTCATCTCCCAGTGGAGAGCCATAGCCGCGGGTGGACTGGCTGGCGTTGTGGCTGCTCTGTTCACGTACCCTCTGGAGGTGGCAGAGACCAGGATCATCGTTCAGAACTGCAGACAGCCCACATACATCGGAGTAGTTCCCACAGTCTCAAAGATTTACAGGAACGAGGGCCTGCATGCCCTCTACAGGGGTTTCCCCCTCACTTTGTTGGGTATGTTAGCGCATTGTTTTATTAGCTGTTTGTGTTTTTTTTTTTGTAACTTCAGAAATGTTGCTCTACTTTTCTCTTAATACACTGTGAAACTATTTACAGCTTAAAAGCTGATTGCTTGAGCTGTAACTTGCGGTACATTTGATTTGCTCTGCAGGTGCTTTTCCCTTTTCTCTCGGCTGCTATGCGGTCTACATGAACATGGAAAGACTCTGGCAGGAGCCTCCTTTTCGCTTTACTCCCCTTCAGAACTTTATTAATGGCTGTCTGGCAGCAGGAGTGGCCCAAACCCTATCCTACCCTTTTGAAACTGTAAAGCGTAAGATGCAGGTAAGCCACCACCTGATTACTTATGCACACAGGTTGGTATTAAATACAAGCCACATGGACATTTTTTTTTTAATATATATAATGATTCTAGAAATAGAAGTATTTTTTCCTTTAGCTGTAATTGGTCAACGCCCATTTATCTCAGCTTGCTACGGGAGAGAGGCCATGATTTAAATGATCAATAATGTTATTAAAAACACATTTGTTTGGCTTCAATTCGTGTGAAATAATTTTGGGGAAAAAAATCCAAATCTTTTTTTGCATGATTGGAAGGACACGTGTGGAACAATGGCGCTGCAGAGGACAGAGTACCACATCCGGCTTTTATCAGTCTATTATTAGCTCCCACGAGGCTCAGCAACAGCTGGGAATGGGAATGTCTCCTGGGTCTGCTGACGCTACAGATAAGTTCTCCAAAGATAGCCGGAGCTATCAGACGAGCTGAGACCTCCGTGTGTCCAGTTCATCAAAGCCTTCGAAACGATGTGAATTTATAACGGAGGACAATGACGCCTGGGTTTGGGGTTTCAGCTCACGCATATGTCCGCGTTACGCATTAAGGAAGATGGGGAACAGATGATCCGGGGATGTTTGCTGAAGATTAGGGTAATGATTTAAGCCCCAGTATTGTTTAACTTGCAGGCTGGCTTTATGGTTCCTTCAAAGCTGCTTGAATGGCCAGGTGCCCTTAGGGGCCGCCTGTCCCATCGGGAGACACATTTCCTCTCCACATGACAGTCGGCCTGTAGAGTTGTCACGGATCAACGGGAGTGACCTCCCTCTCATTCTCACCTGCCTATCTAGAAATCTATGAAACAAGACGGGCATCATTCAATCAACAAATGTCTGATCAGGTTGACGTATCTGTGGTTGTTACCTTGATATTCACTCTGAATCTTTTCTCAGGCGCAGAGCGCTCGCCTTCCCCATTTCGGCGGAGTGGATGTCCATTTCAGTGGGATGGCGGACTGTTTTGTGCAGGTGGTGAGAAACAATGGCGTCTTCTCACTGTGGAACGGCCTCACTGCCAACACGATAAAGGTACCGGTTACATTGATATACTCATTTTTGAATTATGTCAAACAAAGTCAAACGGGAAGGGGAATAGGTACACAAGCTTACGAAAGAAACCTCCCAGCTACCCATGAGCAGCTGACTGTAGATAAAGCCACCTAGTAGATTTTAAACACTAACCGCAATGCTAGTGATGGCCAGACCCGACTAAGATCTCTGGTCTTTCTATCCCATTCACGCGGCATCGCACTGAGATTCACGCCACCTCACAGCCGCCTTTCCTTTTATCAACAGATCATTCCCTGCTTTGGCCTTCTCGTCACCTGCTTCGAGATGTGTAAGCAGGCTTGCCTTTATCGCAACGGGTACATCGTCTCACCCCTGAGCTACGAACTTGTGCCAGGGGTTGACCAGAGCATCGGTCCGTACGAGCTGAAAGAGGTGAAACGGTACTCGAAAGACGGGAGCCGCTGGTGATGGCTTGCCTGAGGCGTTGTGTCAAGGAAAAATTCCGACCGCTGACTTCATTTGACCAGAAACGTTAATTATCTGCCAAACTGAAGTAGGTCAGATGCGTGTTTTTGTACTCGATACTTAACCCTGTGTTAGATATCATGTCCTCCTGTCAGGTATACTTTTGCTCTTGTATTAACAGTATCATTCAGATTATTAACTTATCTATATTATTTGTTTATCAATTGCCCACTGCAATTTTTTTAAACAAAAAAATCATGTGCCTTGACTGTTAAGTATTTATTTTGATACTTTATCAATTTATTGAAAAAGAGTGTAAATACTATTATTATTTTTTTTAATGGATTGTATTTTTACAGAACAATTAATCTATTTTATTTTTTATGTTTCCTTAGTTTGAGGTGGTAATATGCCATCAAGTACTAATATGAAAAGTACGATAGGAGAAGAGTGATAATAAAAAAAGATTTTCAGTTGCAATCATTTTTTGCATGTTTTGTATGGAAATCTTTCTCCATTAATGCATCCAATATTCGCAGCTGCCACTCTGTTTTTTTTTTATTTTGTAGCCCTGACATAGAGGAAGTCAGAGTTCATCACCACCTCAGTAAAAAAATAAAATAAAATAAAAACTCCAACCTCCTCATGTTTGATACTCTAAAATATTCTGTCTAATGTCAGGTTTGCAAGTGTTACTTTCCTTTTCAACATTTACCTCAAATAAGTTTGGATAAGCTTCGTGAAATTCTGTGGGGAAATTCAGGTGTTCTGGCAGCAGAAGTAAGTAGAAAATATTTAACTATACAATGGTATTGAAATGTAATTCATAAAAAAACAAAATAAACAGGCAAGGCTCACAGAAATTGAAGAGGATGAACTCGACTTTAGTCCATGTTCACATCATGGTTCATATAAGCAGTAGACCGGAAAGAGTGTGCAGCCAAATATGCTTTCGCCATAAATTCATTCATTCATTTTCTTAACTGCTGAATCTGAAATCTGGGTAATGCTGGAGCCGATCCCAGCAGCAACCAATTTACCTAAACTGCATGTTTTTGGAGGTGGGGGGGAGAGCCGGAGAACCCAGAGAGAACCCGGAGAGAACCCACGCAGATACGAGAACATGCAGACTCCTCACAGAAAGGCCCCAAGCTGGATTTGAACCTGTGACCTTCTTGCTGTGAGTTAACAGCTCTACCCACTGCACCCTCTCTTTTGCCATATACCCATAATCTAAAACAGAATGTTTCCATCTGATAATAAGATTAAAATTAGCATGAAATTCTGAACATCAAAGGGACAAAATATGAATGTACATTGAACCATGTCTGAAGTTTGGTGAACATTCAGTTTGCGAGCTGCGATCTGAATTAAATCATCGGACAGATAGATGTCAGCCGTAGTTTAGTTTATAGTGAGGAGATTTGATCAATATGCTGATCCACGGTTTGCGTGGAATCAATAAGACGATTCAATCGTGTCCTCTAACATCACTGTGGGAGTCTGCGTGGCAACCAAAAGGACGCCGACAGAGGGCGTGACCTTCGCCCGCAGCATTAGCAGCACTGCTTGCTAGTAAAGGGCGTGGCGTGACCGTGAAGCGAACACCACGCAACATCCCAAAAAATAAAATCCCACCTGAACAGTTTCGAGTAAGGTGCGTGGATTTAATCAAAAGAATCGACGCAGCTTCATGAGGAAACTTTATTTCTTTCGGGTGGCCGCTGCCATTTTGCACTTGAGTGACGACGGGGCGCACCGAATCAGAATCCAAGGGCATCTCTGGTACCGCCCACAAAAGTCCCGGGGCGACCAATGAGGAGCGAGAGTGGCGGTTCACGGGCTCTTCCTGCGCTCAGCCTTCTTTTAAATCCCCTCTCTTCAAGGAAGGAGACGGCCATACCAGCTCCAGGCGGAAACAGCACCGACAGACGGCGTCAGGCAACGGCTGAAGATGAGTGAGACTGCCATTTCCTTCGCCAAGGACTTCTTGGCCGGTGGTATAGCCGCCGCCATCTCCAAAACCGCGGTCGCCCCCATCGAGAGAGTCAAGCTTCTCCTGCAGGTAACGGGCGAGCGGCCTCCGGCCATTCGGCGAACGTAGGAAGCGGCTTAGTCGTTCGTGATGGAGGATGAGCTTTGAGCGGACCGTCGCTGTGTAATTTATCAGAGGATGCTGCGAGTTGAAGCAGAAAACTGAGGGAGGGGGGGGGGGGTTATGTCACTGGTGCAGGGAACAGCCGAATGAGCAACGGCTTGTTACGTAACACTGCAGTGAAATAATGATCATAATACTTTTTATTTAAAAGCCACGCGCGAACATCGACTCGGGCGGTTAAAATGTCTTCCTTTTTCACGAACGGTCTGGAGCTCCGGTTCGCGGAAAACGCACAAGGTCACAGCAAGGTTTGCGCCATGGGGCTCAGCCGGGGAGGGCGGGGCTTAGCGGGGGAGGGCGGGGCGGGGGGGTTCCTGAATGGTCGTCATCAGAGTAGTAGTGTCTGCGTCACAAGGTCACGTGAGGCTCTGGAGGAATTCAACGCGTTGCTCTCGCCGGAGCGACGTGACGTCACACCTTTTTCCCTTTTGATCTAACGCATTCTTTTGATCTAATTACAGGTGCAGCATGCCAGCAAGCAGATCACCGCGGACAAGCAGTACAAGGGCATCGTGGACTGCATCGTGCGGATCCCCAAGGAGCAGGGCTTCCTCTCGTTCTGGAGGGGCAACCTGGCCAACGTCATCCGATACTTCCCGACTCAGGCCCTCAACTTCGCCTTCAAGGACAAGTACAAGAAGATCTTCCTCGACGGCGTGGACAAGCACACGCAGTTCTGGAGATACTTCGCGGGCAACCTGGCGTCCGGCGGCGCGGCCGGCGCCACGTCGCTCTGTTTCGTCTACCCTCTCGACTTCGCCAGGACGCGTCTGGCCGCCGATGTCGGCAAGGCCGGGGCGGGGCGCGAGTTCAAAGGCCTGGGAGACTGCTTGGTGAAGATCTCCAAGTCCGACGGCGTCAAGGGTCTGTACCAGGGCTTCGGCGTTTCCGTGCAGGGCATCATCATCTACAGAGCCGCCTACTTCGGGGTCTACGACACGGCGAAGGGTCAGTATCCGGTGTGGCGCGGCGTCTCGGTGGATGACCCTGCCTTTACAGGCTCCCGATGACCTCAACGTTTCCCCCCCCCCCGCAGGAATGCTTCCGGACCCGAAGAACACGCACATCTTTGTGAGCTGGATGATCGCCCAGTCTGTGACGGCGGTGGCTGGTTTCGTGTCCTACCCCTTCGACACCGTCCGCCGTCGCATGATGATGCAGTCGGGGCGCAAAGGAGGTAGAGAACTGGAGACGTCGGCGGTGCCCGAGGGCAGCGATGGTGGGGTGTCTTTGTAACTTGTCTTCCTCCTCCTCCACAGCTGATATCATGTACACTGGCACCATCGACTGCTGGAGGAAGATCGCGCGGGACGAGGGCCCCAAGGCCTTCTTTAAGGGGGCGTGGTCCAACGTCCTCCGAGGCATGGGCGGCGCCTTCGTGCTAGTCTTGTATGACGAGCTGAAGAAGGTCATTTAAGTAGTTTCGTATGTCCGCTGGTCATGTCGTGACGTTTAACTGTATCATATCTTGTACATTTGGAAGGACTTAAATGCCACGCTATATTTATAGGGACCAACTAGTATTTTTACTGGTTGTTACCGGGGGGGGGGATCTTCTCTTGGCCCATGTTGTTGTTGGTTTTTTTTTCCTCTCTCTTTTGTTTTGCCCATCACCAGACTGTCATTCCCTGAACAAAGGAACCTTAACGGCACAAAAGATAATAAACGTAACCTACTAAATAAATCTCCCGTCTGGTTGTGAGTTTGTGATGTCATCTATGGTGGCCGTGCCGGCGGCGCGTGTTTGGAAGGTGAGCCGAGATGAGCGGAGCGATTATGACCTGCTGACTATTCCAACCAAGGCGAACGTGGAGGAATCAGTTTTTAACCACCGTAATTTAACACCGTTTATCTTATCACAAATTGTGCACGAGTGGCTTCCTGCAGAGGAAACGGCCACGCTTATCAGTAGTGAGGACGATTACTCAAACATAAAGCTACTTTTATGTCCTGGCGTGTTGGAACGCACGCCAACTTTACTGATTGCTTTAACCTTGAGTTGTTTGAACGTTCTTCAGCAGGTGTGGAGGGAAGAAAACAAATAATTTTCCAGTTATTTACCACGCAAAAGAAGCGGAATGGACTGCTAGCTGGCTTTCAGATTAACACTACCGGTCATTAAGGGACAAGCCGGGACGCGGTGCGTCCAGCCTGTCTCCAATGGCGGACTGAAAGGACTCCCCACTGAACGTCTACATCGAGAATCAGGACCCAGCAATGTGGTGTCACTTTGCATCACTGGAAACCTGCCCAGTTCAGAGGGGAAGGTGGATTTCATCATTCGTTCACCTTCCGATGCGCTTTGTCCGTTACCGGGCAAAGCGGAGCCTATCCCAGGCAACAGGTGGGGCACACCCTGGACAAGCCGCCAGTTCATCACAGGGCCACACATAGACAATCATTCACACTCACACCTATGGATAGTTTAGTTTAGTGTAACCAAGTCAACTAATCTGCATGTTTTTGGTGGTTGGAGGAAGCCGGAGAACCCGGAGAGAACCCAAGCAGACACGGGGAGAACATGCACATTCTGAGTCATCAGTGGATGTTCTAAAATGATCTGAAGCTTTGGAATAATGCACGGTATGTCTGGAGGACTTTGCTAATGAGGAATGGGCTCGTATTCTACAGGTTACCACAGGAGTTTGTCATTAAGGGGTTGAATCATTTCTGTAATTCATTTCCTTCCCCGTCATCTTCAGCACTGGCTGATAAAAAAAAACTGCTTTGGATAATGTAGTAATCAGTATAAGCAGTAATTTGCATTATATTTGGGGAAAATATTTTCTCTATTTGTTATATTGAGCAACATGAACTGTTCCAGATTGATCTCAGTATTGCAAAAGTGAGCTGTGGTGTCACTGATTCTGCAGGCAGATAGATAGATAGATAGATAGATAGATAGATAGCGAGATAGATAATGATGGATAGACGGATGGATACATACTGTAAGTTATTTATTGGCATTCATTGTCATTTTGCATCAGTGGTGTAATTTATTTTAGATTAATTGTTAGTTTGCACTGGCGGTGTAAAATCATTTTATTTTTGTTTTTCTAATGTTACATTGCATCAATTGTGTAATTTAATATTGGTTTTATTTTTATTTGTATTGCTAAATTTGTATTGTTAATTGTGGATGATTTATGTACGAAGGACTTTCAACGGAAACAAGACCGCAAGGGCTTTTTTTGAAATGCTCCTCTTAGACAGGATGTTTGACTTTATTTGTACTGTAATACATGCTACTGTGTGACTGTACTTGTACTCTAACATTCTATCTAATAAATATATTCATTCATTCATAGATAGATAGCTAGATAGATAATGATAGATGGATAGACGGATGGATACATGATAGATGGATAGATAGATAGATAATGATAGATAGATAGATAGATGTAAGGTACAGCTGGAACCTGCAGATGGCATCCTGCTCATAATCAACAACGTTCCCTCCAAACAGCCAATCACAGCCGCTCTGAGACCAACTTCACGAAGTTCGGTTTCCCTTCGCGTTTCAGGAAACGCTTCTTTTGGACGCTGAACATGCGGCTGAGCGGCCCCGCCGCGTCCGCGCACAGCAGCGAGCCGAGCGAGCCGCGCCTGTAGGCGGACGGAAGATGCGTGCGTGGCGGCTGGCCGTGGCCGCCGCCCTGGGCTTGGCGTGGTGCTGCTCGGACTGGGGTCACGCCGTCACGCAGTACTTCTTGTGTTTCCTCTTTTGTTTCTCTGCTCCGTTGTTGTTCGGAAACTGCGGCCGAGAGAGCAGCACGCAAACCGAGGAAGACGCGAAGGAAGATGCCCTCCAGGTGCGTGTTTATTCCCACGGTCCGTGGGATGTTCGAACCAAGTCGGGTTTGATAATATGTGTGTGTGTGTGTGTGTGTGTGTGTGTGTGTGTGTGCGCGCGGAAACCGTTTAGATCCCGCAGCACAAGACTTAACAGCGCGTTCCTGTGTGCGCGTCTGTAAAATGAGACTTTTTGTTGTTGTTGTTCTCCCACTCTGAGGCCTGAAAAACATGTTTAAACTCTTAACACGGGAGACAACGCAGAAAGCTTCATTGCGTTCTTAATCTATCAATATCAATCGATGATCAGAAAGCTTCATTGCGTTCTTAATCAATATCAATCAATAGTCAGAAAGCTTCATTGCGTTCTTAATGAAAATCAATAATCAGAAAGCTTCATACCGTTAATATCAATCAATAATCAGAAAGCTTCATACCGTTAATATCAATCAATAATCAGAAAGCTTAATTGAGTTCTTAATTAATATCAATCAATAATCAGAACGCTTCATTGCATTCTTAATTCATATCAATCAATGATCAGAAAGCTTCATTGCGTTCTTAATTAAATCAATCAATAATCAGAAAGCTTCATTGCGTTCTTAATTAATATTGTTTGTGTTTTTGCCAGCGAACTGTCGAGGAGGAACTATTCGCTGACTCCACAGATGGAGGCCACAGCCGGGCTGAAGCTCTGGGATGTCAGTATCCACACGTCAAGAAGTCCCTGCAGAAAGGTGAGGCTTGTTTGGAGGCGGAGCCTCCGCAGGTTAGAAACGGGCCGAGAAAGAATGTTGGGACGGAACCGTGGGGGCCCTCAGCAGATCTCTGCTTGCTGTGTTTTGACTTGACACTGTGGGAAAGGAAGCAAGTCTCCACAGACCCGGCTGGAGATCATGTTACATGCATCACCACAGCAAGGGGCGGGGACACTAAGGGGGGGGGGACACTGAGTGGGATGGGGAATTCAGACCTGCTTTCTGTGGATCCTGAAGGTGTGGATCTCATCGCTGGTTTATTCAGTTTGCTTATTTTCTAATGTCTTCTGCCAAAAACTGCTCGATGATCTTGGTGGAAAAACAAAATCTGAAGCTGGGTCTTAAATCCCAGCAAATTTTCAGAGCGATCTGGGTACCTGTTTCGATTTAAAAATAATAATAATAATTTCAACATTAAAAACTTCATTTACAGATTCAAAAATCAGTTAATATAAACTTTTTTTTT
Source organism: Brachionichthys hirsutus (assembly GCF_040956055.1). Lineage (NCBI taxonomy): Eukaryota > Metazoa > Chordata > Actinopteri > Lophiiformes > Brachionichthyidae > Brachionichthys > Brachionichthys hirsutus. Next base: position 5,886,954 of record NC_090902.1, read on the forward strand.
TTACTTTTCATGGTTGGTGTATAAAGATACCGAGAACAATCTAGAACCGTTTGATGATCCAGATCACCGTGTGGACGCTGTAGATCCAGTTAGGAGGGGAATGCTTGCCTGCTCTCGGTGCTCTGTCCGGGGCAGCGCGTGGGACGATGTGACCGGTGTTGCCCTGACTCTTCCCTCAGTGTTTGAGTGCGCCTACGCTCAGGTGATTCTGCCGTGGTACCACGTTTCCGTATCCTGTGAGCACCAACCTCTGTACCGGGTGCTCAGAGGGGAAGTGGACTACATCATCGACCGGATCATCGAGACGGCCAAAGACTTCAACCTGGGCCAGGTGGTCGTGGGCTCCATTCGTGTTTTGAGCCAGCACTTGCATAACGCCAGACAGTCTGACAGGTGAGCCGCCGCACCCGCTTTGTCTTAAAGGTAGGCGTGAACGACTGCAACGTGTCTCGACTCCATAAGCAAATCCGTCTTTCCGCGGCTTTCTGTTTTCCTTTCCAGAGAACTCCTTTTCACTTCAAGAGCACAAGAGGTCGAAGTTCTCAGAGAGTTTTCCGACACTCTGGTCCGGAACCTTTTCCCCAAATCTCTCTGGAGTCAAGAAATCAACCGCTGCACCTTGACTGAGGTTGTTGCATTAAAAGGTAAGAAGGCCTTACATTCCCCCCCCCCCCCCCTCCTTTACATGATGGCTAAGCCTCACATCTTATTCTCCAAGTGTGATATGAACGAAAGTGAATCTCGGGTTACATGAAAGGAAGATGCCTTCCTCGCTGATTTGTGAAATTCCCTTCAGGGTCCTGTAATTTTTAGTTGGAGATGAAATGAGTTTTCCGGTCGGAGTCTCGCTGAGCAGACGGATTTTCAAGCATGCGGCTCGACATGAAGTGATTTTTTTTTACTGCTGTCGGTCGCAAGCGTTTTGTTTCCTCTGCTTCTAGAATCGAATCTTTTTCCTGCAGAAACATTTTTTTCTTAATGAGCTTGAAGCTTTAAATTGTTTTGCAGGCAAATAGAAGATTTTGTTCTATTTTACTTCTGTTCTCCAACCGGCCACACCGACTGGCAGATCTGTGTTACCCGAACCGAACTAGTGGTAAAACCAGCAGGCTTTAGATCATGGATTGGGATTGCTCCTGAAATTATGTTGCAGCTATTGTTTTGGCCAGATTGCTCATCCCACAATGATAATTTTCTGTTGAGAAATTAGGATTTACAGAAAAAGGAATTCTTTTATTGTCCTTTTCACTGAAACCAGATGTCAAAGACATTTCTCCAAAAGGGTTCATAATGCAAAAAAAAAGTAACAATTCACATATTGAGAAATCATGAGTCAATCTATCTGAATATTAATCTCACCTAATTCCCAAGCTTAATTAAAGGCTAGGACATGTGACTGGCTGTTCTCAGGATTGGGCCTGCTGGTGACGTGGCTGTCTGACCCCGACAACCTGAACCAACTGGTGGTGAGCCAGCTTGACAGCGTGACCCCCAGAAGCTCCGTGGAGGAGCTGTGTGGGTCCGACCCGGATCAAGTCTCTCTGGCTTCCCAGGAGGGCAAGGGCAGCAAAACGTGAGTGGGTTGTCCTCATCCCCAGTCCCTGCGTGGGGCCTCTTCCAGCACATGCATTCGTGACGGGACATCTCTGTGTTCCCCAGGAGCTTGGAAGAAGCCGGGATATCGACCGGCACCGGCACCAAGGCCAAAAGAAAATGTGTGTTGTGAGATCGTTTGAATCAAAGGCTTTCAGCTGTAGCTCCGATTCTAAGCAGGTTTCCAGGTTTGAGCGGGGAAAACATTTCTGATGAGAATGATAATGAGACCCGAGACAGACGGACGGAGCGTGAAGAGAATAGAGCGCACTGTTTACTTCATGCTTTGTGCAGCAGTTTGATGAATAATGATCTGTAGTCAGATTTTCTTTGCCAGCCTGACTTTAAAATGTGATAATCCTGTTTGGATGCATCCTGTGATGTGATGAAAGTTCCGTAAGGATCACATGATAAGTTCAGGAAAAACGGCTGGTGGGATTTTGATTCTGGGTTCTCCTTCTCCTGCCCGAGTAGAAAACACAGAGGTCAAGTTGCCGTTAACCGGTTAACGGAAGCTGAAGGTGGAGCTTTACTGATGACACCTGGTACATCGGAGCGAGTTTTTAATGGTTACGGTCAATTTTAAGGCAACAAGATCAAAGAAGGATGGTCAAAGTTTGTGGGCAAGATGAAGTCCAAGAGAGCCAAGAAGAAGAAGATGAAGATGATGGAGCGGAATCTGATGCTGAGGGTGATGATGAGGCAGGGCGACGCGTCCAGTGAGGACAGTGACGGGGAGGGCTCCATTCACAGCCAGCAGGACTCTGACAGGGTGAGTCTGTGGCAGCGAACGACGTGCGCTCGGCTTGTGAAATACGGATCACCTCATTGTCACTTCTCTGCCCGAACGGCAGGAGAGCAGCGATCTGGAGAGCTACATGACAAGGGTCCAAGAGGAAATGATGGAATTCAAGCTGTCCTATGAGATGTGGCGTGTCGGCCATTGGGCAGTCAGCATCCCTCACGTGAGCAATGAATATCACTTGCTGCCCGTCTCCAGAGGCTCTGTCCACATCTGTCCTTCAGCGAGCTGTTTGTGTAGGAGTTAAACTTTCTTCTTTTTTTGTAGGCCTGCATGGAGAATGAACAACTGGTCTTCACCATCCACCTGGAGGAGAAGGACAGTCCAGAGAACCTGCAGTGGGACATCAGGAAGGCCTACATGGATGTTATTCACTTCTGCAATCGATGGCAGGTAAAAGGCTAAAACCGAAACGAACCACGGTGGGGTTTATAATTTTATTTTTTTTCAAGCAGCACCACAAACTTGAACTGCAGTCGTGTGAGCGACAGCTTTAAATCTTTTACCCGGACTCCTTGCTGATAACCCCCCCCCCCCCCCAGGACTCGACTGGCCTGCCCTCGATTATGGTGCTGGAGGAGTCTGAGGTGAACCTTCAGATCAAAGAAGATGCCCGAGTGTCTGTGGAGCGCTTTCTGCAGGTGAAACTCGCCGGAGACGATTGCGTGCGATCAGAAAAGCGCGTCAGGAAATCAACGCTTTACTTCCGCTGCAGGATTTAGTGTCTGATGATCAGATCGGCCGCACTCAGCCGGTGTTTCAGTTCCTCTGCCCTCTGGACAAACTGCTGAATGAAGAGCAGCACTATGGAGGCGTGTGGGGCATTCTGAGCGGTTTAGCGTACTTCCTGACCCCGGGTCACGATGAAGACGAGGTAAAGGTCACCGCATCGGCTGAAGTCATCTAAAGATAAAATGTAACGTGTATTTTGTTCCTCGCATCAGAAACGATGCATCGAGCCCGAGGATCCTCGTAAAACAAGCCTTGCATGTAGATATTCAACCGAACGGATGGCGGTTCGGTTCAAGAGCAGCGTGGAGCTGTATAGAATGTGGACTGGTAGCTGGAGAGGTGCCGATTCTCCTCCTGGACACTCCTGAGCTGCCCTTGAGCAAGGCAACGAACCCTAAAACTTGCTCCGAGAGCACCGCCGCATGGCTACACATCACTCCGCCACGTCTTGCATGGCTGTAGGCCCTGTGTGTGTGTGTGTGTGTGTGTGTGCGTGTGTGTGTGTGTGTGTAACATTCTAAATGGGAAAAATAGAATCTCCCCATTGGGTTTTTTTTTAAAGTACATTTCATTTTAATGTAATTTTTGAGTAATTGCATAATTGGGACAAAAATGAGTTTTGCATTTATACATTTTTAATCAGTTAGAAACCCAATCTGAAACCACAGTGACATAAATACACCAGGATTTAAAAAAATGATTAGGATTAATAATGAAGTTATGATCACCTCTTCATAGGTACCGTTTTCATCTTTTGTTAAACCGTCTTGTTTCAAGGTTTGCTCTTGTTTGAATTCATTTTCTCAGGTTATAGAAAACACCCTCCCATGCCAGGAAAGACATTAAAACTGTGCCGTGTTTGTGCAGAAATCGTGGAGCGCTCTCTCTCTTGTATGGATTTGTTTACTTCCTGGAGTTAAAAGGACTGTGCCTCTGCGTCGGCTGTCAAAACGTGATTGCTTTGTTTCCTTTGCAGAGCTCCATCCACGAGGCGGAAGCTCCTTTACATCCCGAATCCACAACTGGTGCGTCTACAGGGAAGGGCGATGATGTTCCGAGTGCTGTAATCCCGACTATTCTTATCTCCCCGTGCGGTCCTCCTCCAGATCCTCCTAAGGAAGCGGAACACGAACCACAGTCTGCAAACGACGACTGTTCCCAGGATAAAACCGAGGACTCCGACGACCCCTTAATTCAATTCAAAATGTTTTTCAGGGGCCTGTCCCGATCCAAGTCACAAGACTCTCTGGCATTAACAAAAAACACTGACGATGACGATCCGCCGGACTCAGAGCCCGTGCCACACTGTAGCCAAAACGGGGACTTGCACGGGGAGAGCGCCGAAGGCCCATCTTGGCGTCATTTCAGCGCAAGGGCAATTAAAAAGGAGAAAATGTCCATCAAGCAGTCTGGCGGAGCAAACAAGGCTAAAGGGAAGGACCAGGGCACCTTGCCAAGAGGGGAGGACTCCCAGAGCCAGAGGAGCCAAGTCAACTGGGAGCAGCTGGAGGCAACAAAAGCCATATTTGATCTGCTGAAGGAAATATCGGGTTTGTTCAGTGTTCAAACTCAGAGGGGAGCGTTCTTATCTTTTAGAAGCTTCAGGGTCGCTTTGTTGTGCCTGCCTGGGCACCCCCTTCGTGTTTAATGACTATTCTCAAAACCCTTCGTTTTTTACAGTCTACTAAACATCGTAACTGGTTAAGCTGCAGGCTTAATCAATAACCTACATGACTCGGTACTGACATTAATGGAGAGCGCTTTACAATCTGTGTTAAACATAATCCCTTTTTATACGCGGCTGTGCTGCTGCAGTTCGTTTCCAGCTTTTAGTCTTATCTTTATGCTCCTAAATCCGTCTTTAGCAGGGAAAATAAGTTTAAAAAAAAGATAGTAAACATTAGAGATTCTAAAATGATTGATTACAAATTTGCATGGGTTGTTTGTGTTGCATGACGAGCGACTTTTTGGTGTATTTTCTTTTGCTCCTTATTACTGTTAACTAGCGTTGAACCTAACCACAGCTAGACGTTACTGCCGAGTCTGAGGAAGATGTTTGGGTTTGGGGTGTTTCTACAGATTCATTGGGTTGGTTTAACAAGGAATGGTTAATGTTAGGGTTAGTAAAAGTTATCCTGCAGATTATTTCACTTAAGGTTGTGATTTCAGACAGAAATACTCACATAAAAACCACTCTGGCTTGACTAAACTATCCCAAAATGGCACATTTTAAAGCATATAACATACAAAAACATTGATCTAGTCCTTTAATGATACCCAATACTGTCTGCATTTACAGGTAACTCCATCCTCATCAACATATTCGATGCCATATTAAAACCTGTTCTTCCCATATTGAAAAAGTAAGCGACTTCCATGTTCATAAGTGTCCAGAGGATTTGGATCGCCCCGTGCGAGTGTCTTCTGCTCGTGTTCCCCTCCAGGAAGGTGAACGCTTTCCTAAACAAGATGAATCCAACGGAGATGCAGACGGCCTCGTTGATTGACTCTGCGCGGGGGAAACAGTGGCCGGAACAGCCGGCAGCAGCAGCAGCAGCGCATCCTCCTCGTCGCACGGACGAGGAGAAGAACGAGACACGGGAGCGAGCACAGGACCTAATCAATGCCAAATGTAGGCCGCGTCTTTCTGCACCAGCAGCAGATGTGCAGTTATTTCCATGTGATAATAGCTGAAATGTCTTTTTGTTTTCTCACCATAGATTCCCACTATCTGATCCTGAAGAAGACGGATGTGGAATTTGTTTTTAATCTTTTCCAGGATCGTGATGAAAACAAGACTCTGGCATATGTGAGTATCCGTAGTTCCTTTGCCTTTATTTATTGTGAGCATTTTATTTACTAAAGCAGGCAACTCGTATTCTGATCGTATTTTATCTTTCGTAACAGATGCTTCTGTCATTCCTGTTGAGGGAATTCTTTCCCAATGAAACATCTCTAAATGTGAGCACAGCTGCCTTGAAGAAAGTGACCAATTCCACCAACTGAGCTGTACATCCTTTTTTTTTTTAATGTTACTTTGTTTAAAAAAGATTTTATGATATCAAAGTATTTATTAAACTTCTAAAGATGACTTCAAATACCATTTCAATGATGCTTAAATTCCTTTATGTACTTTTTACCTCAAACATGTTGTTGATTTCCTTTTGTTTTTATGATTAGAACCAAGCAGGCAGTCTGTACTTTACTTTTTTTTGCTATTAAACTCCAACTATAATTTATATTTTCAGTCTAAATTTCGCAATTCATTATAGATTTTCCATTTACTGAATTATTGTCACTTTGAATACACTTGTGTTTGTATACAGGAAAATATGGTCTCAAGTGTTCTATATCTCACATTGAATAATTACCTAAACCTGTTAGGTTGACAAAATCAATAAGCATGAAAAAGTCTTAACATAAATAATGTCCAAGTTATTTTAATAAAGTTTTTTTTCTCATATATCTGTGGTATTATGTGCATGAGTTTCGACTACATTTAAAAAAACAAATTCAGTCAAAACAGAAATAATTGGCAGGTTTGTGGTGGATTATTTTCTCTGATCCAATATGTATTTCTTAAATAAAGGTTATTTCGATTAATCCAAATGGGGGCATCCTGGAGGTGAATTGACTTGAAATAAAATGTGTAAGCACTTCCACGTTTTCCTCCTGGAGAATCTGCAGAAGACATGAAAGAATTACTTCAGTTTGAATCACATAATTGATCTGTCTCATCTTGAAATGCTCTTTGATCAGTTGGAAAACAACATAGCCATGGCACGTTTGTTGAATTTACCCCTGAATGGAAATTCTACCTCTATAGCTCACACCTTTTATAATGGAAATTCAGCCAAATTATTCATATTATTTTTCTGTTCAGTGGCAAATCAGCTGGCGGAGTAACAATGTGAACTCGTGGTTTTTCAAGAACAAGATAAATGCATCACGCTGAATTTACACAAGGAAACCGGCCAGTCTTATGTAATCTGCCTGAGGTGATGACTTGCTAGCCAGAATGCAAATAAGTCTTAGTATGACTCTTTATACAGATCCCGGCCTTCTAACAGAGAAATGGTGTAGGAAGAATTAAAGAGAAAAACCCAGAGCTGCTCTCTGCAGAGTACATCACCCCTCTACAAATGTTTGTTTAATTAACAGCAACAACATTTTATGGCCTTTCTGGCTTTAAGACTCATCATCCCAGTAATTTTCATGAAAGTCTGTTTAGTGGTTCACAGATTGACACAGCTAAAGTGAATCTGCTGTTTCATCCCGACCCAATCCAACATTTAATGGGATATCGTTTACCCAAACCTTTAAGTTTCATGAAAACCTGCCTGGTGGTTTTTGTGCAATCCTGCAGATGAAACCTCTTTACACACTCAGGAGCCGGCCACTTGCATGACAACCACGGGCCACCAATGAAGCGGCTGTGAATAGTCTTTGTGCTTATATCCCTTCAATTATTGATGACTGCTGCTACTACTACTACTACTACTACTACTACTGTACTTTCGGCTTGTCTCGTGAGGGCTCGCCACAGCAAATCAACATTCTCCACTTCACCCTGTCCTTTGCATCGCCCTGCCCAACACCAGCCACTCATGTCCTCCCTCACTTCATTTTACTGTTTTATTATAAGGATGTTGAATGTGTGTGTGTGTGTGTGTTTAAATTCAGGGCTGTCGCAGTGTAATCTCATTGTACATTGTGCAATGACAATAAAGTATATTCTATTCACTACGTCCATGCATCGTCTTCAATTATTGATGACTGACCAGCTGGGCATTTACTGAAGGGGAGAGCGCTCTTCTCCCCAGAGGTTGCAGCTGTACCTCCGCGCCAGCAGGGGGCAGCAGCGTGATTGACCGCAGCCCACGAGCCTGCTGCGTTCACTGAGTCAAGATGTCTGCGCCCTGAAGGATGCCGCTGACGGCGTGAAGGCACAGCGCGGTGACAGGTACGACGACATCGGCGATGATCAGTTGTCTTTGTAGTGACTGATGTAATCTGTGACCCTTTGAAGTCTATTAGCTGCTACAATAATGATGTTTATGATCGGAGGCTAAGTGTTGCTAGCATCTTGACGTGAAGTGTTTCTGCTGTAAGAGATGATCTGCGTTTGATCTGCGTCTGATCAGTGTTTAAAAGTGAATATTCGGCTTTTCTGACATCAGTTTTGCAACTGTCCCGCGGTTTGATGGAAACCTCAGGAAAGAGTCTACATCAATTATTGAATGCCCTGCGTTAATGGCGGACTTTATGTTATTATCTGAGTAGAGACGAACGTGATATTCCGTTCATCTTGATGGTTATGGTCACTGCCGGAAGCATTTCATGTCCAGAAGCGTCTGAACGAGTGGGTAGAGAGAGGCCGAAAGACTGTTGAGTGTCGTGTGTGTGTGTGTGTGTAATCGATTACCTTTCCCGCTACATAAACTACATCACATTACCACGGTTTGCATCTAATCCCCCCCTGCATTGATTACTGCAGAGATATTCCATTAGTAGAGCTGAAGTCTGCTCTGAGCACTTCCGGGTCATGTGGCGCGCTGGTCAGTTTGATGATGATGATGACGAGTATGAATTCATTAGATCCCTGTTGACCAATCTGCTACCCTGGATCAATCTTTTATGTGAGAAGATTCCAAACGCTCAAATGTGAAGCATTCTGTTGTGAATTATGAGATCACATTTATTGTTGATCATCTAATGGATCTTTAGTCTATTTGTTGACGTGTCAATCGGGGATTTTCTTGTTATTTTTGCTCCAACACTAGAAATAATTTGAATCCCTGCAGCTGCAACATATAAAACATGCAAAGCGTTATAAGATGAGCTGCTCTTTTCATTTTTCTTTTTTTTTTATGTTACTCATGTGCCATTTCTGCTGCTGATGCTTCGTTGTTGCTGCTGTGGGTTTATTCCGAGTGCAGGCAGTTTGTAACGTATTTAGTCTTTGGCCATTTAAACCATGAAGGGGAGCGGGAGATGTAATTCGCAGCAGCCATTAAGGAAACAACCTCCCTTGGGCTCTGCATACAGGAAAGCAAATATGGTGCATGCAAGGACTTTTCCCTGAGAGCCCATTGAAGTGCAAAATCCTTGTTTGAACCACGGCTGCGTTCTCGGACGTGCATGTGCTGATTCTGTGTTCCGCTGTGTTGCTTCTTGTGTCTTTTTTAAAATGAGATCCGTACTTTTCCTTGAACAGTCTAAGATTTGTTGGGCTGTTTACTTTTTGACATTTTGCAGATTAGTTCTGAGTTGGGAGCGCCGAGGCCATTTGGGTTCAAACTTGGGTTAAATAAGGTGAAGCGTGCCAACTCTTTGCGAGTTCCTCATTTTAGCAGACTGGCCTTTTGGACTTGGCGTTCCGAAATCAATAGCCAGAGGGGCCGGAGTTGGATGGGATGAATACTAATGTACTGGAATGGCAACGGCATATGAGCGGCTCTCTATAAATCTACCTTAGACCTCTCGTGTGTCTGTCTTAATGATCACAGCCCGGCCGCATTAGTTCTACCTCCTCACTCCGTTCAGCCCATTGATTAGGGTTCATTTGTAGTTACTAATTCATAAGATGCAGCCATCTAAACAAATAATGCACCCCGGGGGTCCCTGCTTCCAGCGGAGATCCTTCCTGCGCTCTTGACTATGCCGTTAACAGAGATTTGATCGTCTATACATTCAAGGGCACCGGATATTTATTGTAATGGTATCTAATGGTATTCAGATTCAACCTGGGCAGAAGCGGGAAGTTGCTATTGCAATTTTAATGAGCCGTCTCTACCGTATCCAGTAAGTCCAGCTGGTCTCCAGGGCCCTTCCTCCGCTTTACTTTAAATGTCTTTGGCAGTAAGGTTGTATAATGTTGAAGAGACACACACACACACACACACACACGTACATCTGCCACACTCTTGGTTAAATATAGCTAATTTTCAGAGTTGCTTTTAGTTTTACCGGAAGATAAGATTGAAATCCGGTCCCTTGACTCCGAAATTTCCAAAAAATGCTAATCCCGTTTTCTGCTTCTTGAAACAGGCTCTGGCAGATCTAAACGATTTCAAGCAGAAATGGGCTCTGCTGCAAAACGTCAGCGAGAATTGGATGAGAACACGTCCGTTTTTTTAATCAGGCCATTACAAAATTAGACCCTCGGGGTCAAGAAACGTGCGTGAAGTGATGACTCCGACATTTTAAACTCCAGCTAAGATGGAAGCTGCCACTTTCTGATTTTAGCTAACCTGCTAAAATCGTCTTTATCTGGGTTGGTGGCATCGGCTCGTTTGGGATAGAAAATAAATGAGAGGTTGAAATGAGAGATGGGTGGCATGGATGCTGCCCTCCATCACAGGGAGTCATCGGGGGAGGGGCGATTAGGATGAATGTGCGTCTGATCACAGCATGACTTCAGAGCGGACCGTTGTAACGAATCATTTCCATTTCTTCCCTTCATTTCCTGCTCGCCTTGAAATCAAGGCAAAACACCAACAATATTTTCATTCCCCTCATCTTTTTATTGACTTAATACGTAGAACTTGAAGAAATCGCATGACAAAATCTATATTGGCAAACAAATCGATGTCATCTCATTGTACGCTTCTTTATGAAAAATGTTAAATGTAAATACGCATGGCGTTGACCTAAACACAAACGCTGACGCCCAGCACGTAAACAATACCAGGATATTTTAGCGTGTCATTATTACACCAACTTTTGGCATTTTTGTACAAAATAAAATACAAATGAGGCTGATAGTTTCAGATATTTCATTGTGTGGCAAATACTGGTTGGATTATCGCATCCCCACAGTTTGAGCAAGTCTGTGTTTCACGCCAGTCAAATGTTCACCTCTAGGTGGGGCAAGAGGAAATGTTAAAGCCGGTAGGATTCGATGCCTGTAAAAGGAATTTCCTGTCAATTCACCAGACGGATGTCCACAAGTTTCCACAAGTTTCCCAGGACAAACAGCCGTGAATCCGGCATCTCCATAGTTGTTCAATTCAAGCTGTTGCCTGGATCGACTGACCTCCATTTCTATCCTGCTAAATGAAGGCGAGGAACACGACCGCGTTTTAAGAGGTGATGATTTCACTCCTTTGGCTTTTATTTATTCTGATGCCGTGTGTCCTGAAGCAACTGTTGGTAATAAATATTTGAAAGTGCCGGTACCTGCTGGCTCTAATCGGGTGGGTAAGAGCCTCCCCAAGCCTACAAAGATGGTTCAGGCTGGAAACAAAGGTAAAGAAAACTGTAAAAAGCTCCCCTCATAAAAGGTTGAACCACAGCAGTTTAACACTTTAACACCCAGATGGACCTTTTCTAATTATTTGTGTTGATTCATCTCATTAGGATCTCATTAGGAACGACTCGGCTCCATTCTCTCATTAATTTCTAGTTCAGCGAGTGTGAAGATGAGAAGGTGGAATTATTGAAAACAGAAACGGCTATTCAACCGTTTTTTCATTCATTTCTTGCCAGAGACGAGCCGAAACCCACCGAGAGATCGGTTTATTTATGAATTGTTATTTCATCAGGCTGGATGATTTCAACAGACGCGGTTTCCTCCCAGATGGATGCAGTTCCCCTTTGAAATACGCCGGTTCTAACATTTCTTCGCAGCAATTTCGCAACTATTATTTCCAACCCCCCCCCTTTTTTTTAAAAGATCATATCCTGAGAATCAAAAGATCTAATTTTAACATTAAAATAAATAATAGATTAAGAATATTACTCTGTTTCATTCTGTGGGCCTGATGGTCCAAACAAATAGCGGTGGGCTTCACTGCTGCAATTATAAAAAAAAATATATATATATTTTTATAACAACCTGATTAATTCCTTCAATCAAGGTCGGCTTTGATTATCGTTGAAGTGCACGTCGGCCCTGATTATGCTGCAACGCACCACAAAAGAGAGTGCGAAATTCCAGAAACATAATTAGCAGGTAATAAAAAAATGTAATGCATTTTTGCACAAGGAGGGTTGTTCGGGTTGGCGCCTAACATCAAGGCATGCAGACTCATCAGGTGAGCCTCCACTTCTGGTTCTCCCCCCGTGGGCTCGTTGTTGTTGAAGTGTTTGCCTCTAACAAAGATAAAAGCCGGTCTGGATGACAGGCGGCAGGAGACCTCGAACAAGCCTGAAGCTGCTCCGAGATCTGTGTTGGTTTTCGTTATATATATATATATTATCGCGTATGTTTTTCTTTTGATTTCCCTTCCTCGCGTCGCTTTCTGCTTGCTTGTTATTGGTGACCCTGTAATTGCCATAGCAATGAAAGTCGGTCCTTTATAGAATTACCGCAGCCTCGATTTGCTTATTCGCAGCCCAACATCAGCTGGTTGAGGCGTTCTTGTGTAATGCTTGCCTTGGACGTTGCATCCTGCCGTTGCACGCTTCATGCTGCTTTGAATGTAAGGTAAATTCATCGTGAACCTCTGGGACCGGGGCTGACGTCTTTATGTAGGTCACTTCCTCCTTCGCATTGGCTGCTCGGCCCCATGATAAGTGATTTTGATTTGCGAGGGAGCTGCGGCTTTATTGTTCATGCTCCAACGGCGAGTTTGAGTTGTGGCGCAGTGACGCGTGACGTCATTTCCCCACTCCCACTCCTGTTACTCCTTTTGCCACAAATTGAAATTAAAAGTGATGCTGGGCCCCAATTGCTTTTCTCTTGCAGACACCAAGCTCTCTTCGCTCTCATCTGGGTGTGTGTGTACAGTGTGTGATTTCGTTGTGATTTCTGAAAACACACACTCGCTCTCAAACTGCAGTTTATTTGTCTGCGACTCGCCCGTTCATGATTTATGAGCGTTACCGTCGCCGTTTGATAACAGACGTCGGATTTCTCACTTCAGTCCTTTCCAGTCGCTAAATTTTCTGTCTCCAGAATTCCTTTAAACTGCAAGGCGATGTTTCTCCAATAAAGTGGCTGAACACGTTTAGGTGAGAAGCGTGAAATCGATCCGAGTCTGGGTGAGTCGCGCTGCAAAGACGGCTCTGGAGCTTAGACCAAATTGATTTTTCTTTTTTTGGACTGTGTATCATCTTAACATCCTTAAAATATTACCTCCTGGTCGTTGCACTTTAATGACTCTTGGATAATAAGCAGGCCAAACACAACCCCATGTTTCCTGGGAACAGTTTCTGCCTGTCCGTTGCTCTTAAACAGCGTGAGGTCTCGTATATATATTTTTTGCTGCTGTCTCTTCTGTTGATCTAATTGGATGCCCTCTGTTGCCTGCGATGAATCATTGCCGGACCGGCTCCCTCTCTCCTCTGGTACTTATTTTCATTGAACGCAGGGTTCCCCTAAATCACAAGGCCCAGCCTTAAAACTTGTATTTATCCTTTTGGCTCCAGTCACTGATCTTGTTTTTCTTTTTTCTTTTACAGCTGTGTCACAATCACTTTTATTCCGACGGGTTTAAAAAAGGCCAGCCTTCTTCTTCTTCTTCTTCTCTCTCCAGAGAAAGGCCAGGAGTTCAGGCCACTCCCCACTCTTGACTCCTAATCGGGTAAAATGCATTTTAAGGCCGGCTGGTCTTTGAGTTCATATAGTGGGCTGACATTTCACGCTTCCTTTATGCATTAGCATTTAGCATGATTAGCGCTCGCCATCAGGCTGCGGAGAGACGTTTAAATCCTGCTCGTTCTCAGCATCTCAAGGTGGCGAGCGTCCCACTGGGCTGCTGATCCGATTGTAAGACACCTCCAGGAAAAGTCGCCCTGGCTAAGGCGATCAAAGAGGATGATTTTTCTTAATTACTCCCCAGCTGCACAACGGAATAACGCCGCTTTTTGCTTGTGGGTGCCGGTACCGATTTGCGTGTACCACGTGTGTGTGTGTGTGTGTGTGTGTGGAAACGATCTGTTGCCGCGGCGTCTTCTAGAAGCGCTAATTGGTTCCTCCTGTGCTCTCAGTGGATTTCCAGTCGGACCAGGATGTCAAAGCTCACCAAGGCGGCGAAAGCCGTGAAGACGATAGATGCGAACGCTGTGATCCGGGCCATCGTGAGGTCAGGACAGGCGGCCCCGGGACCCCCACTAGGACCCATCCTTGGGCAGGTAATGTGTCTTAATATTCCACTACTTGTTCCATCTGTTTGCGCCCAGTCATCAGGACTATGAATGTAATTGCAGGAGCAGCGGTTTTTATCTGCTGCCCGTCTGCACACACACGACGATCATTAAGCGCTTGACGGCCCGAGCCTCTCGCTCTCTCTGCCAATCATATCGTTTGCCTCGCTCTCCTTTGTCAGCCCATCATAATCTCCTCCTCCCTCCCGCAGTCCTATTCCTATTCCCGTTCCTATTCTAGTCGCACAGCTCTGTTGTGCAGGTGGTCGCCTCAGTGTGAGTCAGTCTCTGTTTTCTCAGTGCTTCTCAACGCCTCCATCCGCAGCTGCCGCCCATACGCATCAGCCTCACTGTTTACAAGCCGGCTGATGAAATGGGATTGAACCTGTGGAGGGTTTGTCTTAAATCCTTGTCTTTGTCTGCCTCCACAGAGACAGCTGAGGTGTTGTTTTTATCGCTCAGGGATGTGCAACTAGATTTATTTTTTGTTTCCCACCTCTGATGCCAAGTCTGGTGCAATAATCAAATAAGTTAGGATTCCTCCAGCCTTAAGAGTCATAGTGGTTTGACTAAAAATAACTAAATGAATATAAGCGTCCTCCTATAAGTATTTAAAGTTATGCTCTAGTTATTAAAATCTTTTATTTATTTTTTTACACTGTAAAAACACAATCTGCTCTGGCATCAACGGCCGTTTAGCTGTTAAAAGTTTCACTGTTAAAAGTTTCACTGTTCTTTTTGCCAGATTTATAGAAGTGGCCTCTGCTCGTACCGTACATACGAATGAGGTCCGGATACACGCCGTTAATGGGCAGCGCTCATCAGCCCCGGGACGCCGCCGCACTCTGGAAATCAATGCCACACCTCATCCGTCTCTGAGCCTTAATGGCGACACTCGGACAGGAGGACGGAGACGGGAACGAGACTGGCAGAAAAGAGTCGCAGGTGATCGATGGGACCGGAGAAAAAAAAGGAAGCCTCGGAGAGAAGTGGAATAAGAAGACAAAAAGCTCGTTGCTCTTGTTTGACACCGACCTTAACGGTGTCATTACTTTACGCTTGGGTTCTATGCCCTCTCCTGATGACTCTTATATTCAATATTCAATTAGTTTGCCTTCAGTTCACCATTTATGAAAAAAGAAATTGAGAAAAAATTACTGAATCTTTTCGTGTAGTAAGGGTAGGGGGGGGGGGGGGGGGTTGGTTTTGCTCTCACTGTTCTTTCAGTGAAATGGCTCTAATAAACTCACTGTGCTCTACCTACATAGCCCCGAACCCATTTGGCGGTTACAGGGCCTGATATTCTCAAAGCGCAGAAACGGAACTCGACTACGAGGCTGAAAGTCCATCAGACGACCCGAAACTGTTGCTTTGTTTCTTTGGCTGTTTATTCCTTTAACTAAATCAGCTTTAGCGGTTAAGATCTATTTATTAAATGTGGCGGTTAGAGCTCATCTCCACTGCTGCAAAGTGGTTAAAATAAATAAATAAATCAGTTAAGTAATTTGTATTAACACGGTGTTAACAGAGATTGAAGGCGTTGTTCTCCGGCGTCCTGCAGACTGCATCGGCTCTCTGGCTTCACATCAAGGCGAGGGCGTTAGTACTGCAGCGATTCCTACAGCGGGGGCCGGGGGGGGGGGGGGGGGGGGGGGGCACATTCAGACATTTTCATTCAGGAACAAAGAGGAGGATCCTCGCTGTAATCGCTGCTCTTTTCTTCCTGCTCAGAGGTGGTAATAACAGTTTTACCTTCTCCGTCCCGGCCACCAGAGTTATCTATAATTGATTTTAAGATTTTTCTACTTGCCGCCTTCAACACTCGGCTACAGTTTTCTTCTGCTGAGCGATGCTGCAAACCTCCGAGCTGGGAATTCCGAAACCTCCTCCTCCTGTCGATCAGGCGCGAACGTCACCCAGATTCTTCTGTTTGACACGTCTGCAGCACGTCTCTCCACCAAAATGTTAAAGTATCGCTGCGAATGGGCCTTTTCGCCTTCCTTCTCGGTTTTGCGTCACCGCAAACGCTTGATAATGCAAAACCATGGCAACCAAAGCTTCACACGGGTCATATTTTAGGACGGCTTCCAGCCGACTCGCAGAAAAAGCCCAAGCAGCAAGCAAACATAAATGTTTCAACAATCCTTCTCCGTCTGTCACACATCAATGTGTGACAGACGACTTGTGTGGTATTATTGGATGTCGTTCCACCACAAAAACACCGGTTATTTTCCCAAAGATTGTTGGGGTGGAATTGGATCATTTTGACGGATTTGAAAGGCGTGGCAGCTCAAGATGACAGAGCAGGGATTTTTGTTTACCAGCTCGAACACAGTTTGGTCTTTTCTCCTGTTGTTTCGCCTTAGAATGTTTGTTCTTCGCTTGTCCTTCTCTGCAGCCGCTCATCTGCATCAGGAAATGCGTCTCCTCCCAAACTGAGTTCAGAATACAAAGAAGTGACTTTACAAGAACCCTAAAGTTGTGCATTTCATAGTTTGCTTAATTTCATATTCATATACCGGTACTCATTTCGATGCTCACACTCGTTCCACTCATCCGTCCATTTTCTTTTCGATGAGACGATCGTCTCGTCAAAAGCCGCTTTTTCCGCTTTGGAACCCGGAGAACCCGGAGAACCCGGAGAAAACCCACGCGAACACGGGGAGAACATGGAAACTCCGCACAGATGTGATCTGAACCCGGTATCTTCTTGCTGTAAGGTGACAGCGCCACCCACTGCGCCACCATGCCATCCTAATTTTTGTTTCACATTTTTGATAATACTTTCTTTCTTTTATCTTTCGGATCTGATGTCACGAACTCGATGAATGAGAGTCTCGGCGGGTTAAACGGACAACTGTCGTTGGTTATTCATTTTAATAATTGCCCATTTAAATCGCATTATTAACTGATTAGTTTTTTGGATTCACTTGATGAACTAATCATCCAGACCATAAAATGTGACAAACGGCCGCCCGAGGCGAGAGCCTCGAACTGAATGCGCTGCCTGTCAGATTAAATATAAAATCCTTTTTCACTTCAGTGGTGGAAAGAAGTCGAGGGCAATTATTCAATCTGATTAAATTTCGACGTTATTATACTGAAATGCTTCCTTTATTTTATTTTTATGTTTTGTGAGTGCGTATTTTCCTCATTGTGATATAAAAGTTCCGAAGACTTCCTTCACCTCCGTTCAACTCTTTTCTGATCTGACTCTGCGTGAGACACTCGGATCCAGTCTCGCATCGCCTGATCATTTTCGAGCCAACGTTTGCATCGCTTCTCTCTAGCGTGAGGTCGTGCAGCCAATGGGAGAAGCGTCCCAAAGCAGCTGACGTCGCTGCTAAGCAACCGTAAACATCAACTAGCGTACTGGTGCTAGTTGAAGCCAGAAGCGCTACTTCTGGTTTCCTGTGACGGCTAGAAAGCCCGGGAAATCCCGAGGCTTCCGTTGCTCCATCGGGTTTCGAATCCTGTAGAGTGAGCATGTGTAATGTCTGCCGTGAAACCCAATCTCCTAATCTGTCGGGATTTTTAATCTCCTGTACTGTGATTCTGGCTTTATAATAGCTTTTTAACAAGGAATGTAGCTCCACTGATTGAAGCTACCAATCGAAGTTGAGCCAAAGCTTAGATTGGTTTGTCTCCCACACGCTTTAAAATGGTTCAACCCTAATCTTTTCATGCCCCTCGGGGCGTCGGGTACATGAACGAGCGGCGTTGCACATCATGTCTGAGGCTTGTGTCACCCTAAATAATTTATTTGTCCCCAGAATAAATCTCACTCTTTTCCATCATTTGTTTCTCGTCGAATATATTTGGGAAGTTCCTGAAATGGGGAATGGCGGCACGACGACTGATTTATGTATGTATGTATTATGTATTTCCGCCTGTTTCTCCCAGACGAGGTGGGCGCGAGCTCGGAGCCGTGTTCCCGCTGCCGCCGCGTCTGTGGATAATGAGGTGAGGTGGGAAGTAAACAAGCGCTCAGCCAAGTGAAACAAAGCCACATGCTTTTTAAACATCGCGTCCTTTTCCCGTCTGCGTGGGCTGTCGCCGTCGCCGTGGCCATCTCGGCTCCCGCTGTGGGGAAAGTAAATAGAAGGCCTTTTAATCTTTGCCAGCCTCCCCCCCCCCTGCCTCCTTTGTGTCTGACTAACCACCCTAGACAGGGGAAGTAGAGATAGGTAGACTACCCGTCAGTTGTTTGGGTGCATTTAATCAAACGAGAGGAATAGGAATAAGAGAAGGAAGAAGAACTAAGAAAGGGAAACTGACGGCTTTGCTTCAGGAGAATAATTACAGCAGACTGTTACAGGAGAGTAGAATAAAGAGAGAAGAGACAAAAGAGTGCCTCGCAGTGTGCTTTTCTTCAGGAACAGGTTTCGAGTCGGTCGGCGCAGAGGGAAAATGCTGAGCGCCGTGTCTCTATCTTAACAGGTGCAACACACGGGAGGCAGTCATTAGCGGGGGGGGGGGGGGGGGGGGGTGCGTGCGTTTGAAATGTAGACGGAGGGCGGGGAAGAAGCGTTTTTACGTGTGGAGATGAATGACCCACAGAAACTCTCGTTACATTTCTCTTTGTGCCTGAGCGTACATTAGCCTTGATCCATCCTGTGAGTACGGCGGTGAGAATGTGTCCTCGTCTCTGGACAAAAAGCTCCAGCATCAGGCCAAGAGCTGCGGTAAAAAAAAATGCATCATGCAACAACTCTTGACATGCAACCCCCCCGCCCCAAATCAACATGACTGCACACGCTAGGATCACTGCAAGAGCGTCCGAGCGGATGGGGCTGCTGGCATAATTGTAATAAATGTCGCCCTTTCGTCAGGGCGCTGCTCCATGAAGCAAAGAGCATGCTGCTTCCATACGTCTTTGTGTGTGTGTGTGTGGGGGGGGCTTCATTTAATCACACCGGTTCCGATATGAGCAAAACATAACACGCACTCGTCTGCGTCGGTGGAGCAGGAGTTGATGGACTTTAATGTAACGGAGGCTTTGAACGTATGAGGCGGTGATTTTTCCTGTGACTGATTCCTGCTGTTTCGTGGGCGACGGCCTGCCAATAAAGCTCCCAAATAATGGCCGATGAACTGTCAACGCCAGGCCAGCATGAAGGGAGGGCGCCATCACTCAAAATTTTCTTTTGAGTGATGGCGAATGGAAACTTTGATAGAAAACAGCTAAATATGATGTAAAACCTTGAAGGGATTACTTCTACCGGTATTGTCTCTGTAAACGTGTAGTAAAACCGACCTGTGCTGTAACGGGGCGCTGCGAGACTCAACGTTAAACCCTTTTATTTCTGGATACTGTCTGTTTTAAGCCGTTGAACACACTCGTGTTCTTGTGCCAGAGACACTTTGGGATGATTCCAAATGAAGCGGGATCAATGCATGAAGGTTACGGGACACGCTTCAAGCTGATTTTTAAAAATGAAGTAAAAGGGGGGGGGGGGGGGGGGCAGTTTGGCTGCGGTCGACCGTTTGGTCCGTGAGTCTGCAGCTTTTCACTCCAAACAAACCACCGAGTGATTTCAGCGATTGATCGTTCCTGACAGCCGATTGAGTAAATCCGGCTGTTTCTGGTGCCGCTTCGTTTCGCGATGCCGGGGGAAATCCAAGGGTTTACAGAGCCGAATTAACACTACTAGACTTCAACATGTATTTTTCTTGAATGTTCTTTATCGTCTGGTAAAAGTTTTCGCACTGTAAAAAAAGACAAAAAAAGACAACCCACAAATGACAGCAAACACTTAAGGTTCTTCTCGGCACCACCAACCACAGTGTCACATTTTACCTTCAGCACTAAAATCCACAGTCTGACAGGATGTGATAGTGGCTCGGCTGCTCTGCCCTTCGGGGGGGGGGGGTGCATGCGTGGTCTAGAGTGTCTCTAGAGTTCATGGGAGATGAAAGAGGGTCCTAAGGGGGCCCCTGTGGGCTCCAGGCTGATGTGGGAGAGCGTGTGGCTTTGTGAGCGAGACACCGCGTGATATTGAGGGGGGGGGCTTTTCCCCTGCGCCTGGCCGTCTCCCTGCTCCGAGCTTTGGCTCGGCAGAGTCGAGTCTCCTGGTTCCGCTTCGTTGGCGGGCCCTGCTCCGGCGGAGCTGCGGTCCCGGACGCGTTTCTCCCAGGCTGAGCTCAGCTTCACCGCCAGAGCCAGCAGGTTCTTCCCCAGGAACACGGTGGACACACGGGAGTCCCGGTACCACAGCATGCCTGTGCCCCTCAGGGCCAAGGTGAGGATGTTGATGGTGACCAAGCTCAGCCAAGGGTACAAAGCCTCCTTCCGTGGCCCCCTTTGTCCCGGCAGGCCGGTGGATCCCAGCTCCGTGAGGGCCACGCACGGCAGCAGAAGCAGGAGTGCGTAGCAGTAAAAGAAAACCAAGCCCTCAGCCCAGATGGGCAGCTTCTGCTCGGTGGCTCCTCCCGTCCCTGCTTGGGGCTCCCACAGCCCCGCCTGCAGGTCCAGGATGTCCAGCAGGTCCACCACCACCCACAGGAGCCGGCCCCGCACTTCCTGCTTCCTGCGCTGGGGGGTCATGTGGTCTGCTCCCGTCAGGATGAGAAACAGGGATGGCAGGCAGACGGACAGCAGCAGCGTCAGGGTCTTCCTGGCCAGCGGGTCGGGCGGGCGGCGCTCCAGCCTGTAGTTATGACAGACGAAGAAGAGCTTGAGCTGGAGCAGGGACAGGAACAGGAACCAGAGCGCGTTGGCGAAACCTCGGCGTGGCGACCGCGCCTCAGACACCACACCGGCGGACACGAAGCGCAGCGCGAGCAGGAAGCCCGCGTCGCCTAGCAACACGGTCGCATACTGCCACACGCTCGGTCCTGGAAGACTGCGAGGTCCCAGCATGCTCTGCTCCAGCAGGTAGAGGTCGACCACTGCCATCGTGCTCACCGTGACCAGGGTTGATACGCACACCTGGGGCGTGGGCACCATGCCTGAAAGAGACAAAGTGGGAAATGAGCGGCGGCGGAGTTCTGCTCGCGTGGGCGTGCACGGCACCATCTGTCCTTGATTAGACCCTAGAAATGTGCGGGATGAAAGGCTCGTTTTCCTACAATTCATTCAAAGCAAACGTAAACGACTTTGTTCACGCTTGTTTCGGTTCTTTACCACATTGGCTGCTTCCTATAAGGAGGAAGGAAGTAAGGCAGGAAGTAACCCTCCATCTTTGGCCAGAGCTGCATCTACCCCGGCCGCTCCAGAAACCGCTCCATTACTCTTTGAAGTTGATCGTCTTCATTTTCCATCAACGTTTCCACATTGGTTCTTTTGATTCTGAGGTGTTACTGAAGTTTTTTTTTTTTTTTTTTTGGTTCTGCTGTGACTCTTTTCTGTCTGATGTTGTTCTGTCCGTTCCGTTTTTGTACTCGTCCTATTCATTATTAACGCCTTTCGGGCGCCGTCGAAGCCTTTGCTTTGCCTCTGCAGGGCGCTTCGCTTATTCTCATGCCGCGCTGCACGTTTAAATCATCACAGATTTCCCTGAATACTGATAATTTGCTTGTTGCGCTTGTCTCTCTGTGTACAGATCGCGTTCATCCATGCGAGGGCAAGCGAAGCCCTGCTCATTTGCCTGAATGAGGTTTTCTCTTTTTTTTTTCCCCGCGATAGATATTACAAACCACAGACGTGAGAGATGATGATTAACTTTGCGGCGGGATCGAAGCATCTTCCCTTTTACTGCATTTAGCTGTAAAGCAACGGCACAGAACGTTGGACTGTTATCGGCTCCGGCGCCCTTCAGCTGATCGATGACATCATAATATGAAATCGTTACCGGCTCGGACGTGTCATAATGGCTGCAGCGAGATTGTCAGTGCGATTGTGGCCTCTGAGCAAAGTCTGCCAGGGAAGGGGGAAAGCGTGTATTGATGACTTTGCGATAGACGATCCATCACTTCCCTCGCTGTAAGACTAACAGAAGCTCTGCCACCTGCTCCGTGCTCCTTGAATCATTGAACGGGGCTGGAGGAGCTCCGGTGGGTGAAACACGGCGTTCCTGTAGCTGTGGAGAAGCAGGAGGAGCACATGGCGGCACCTGAAACATTAATAAGCCCCTTGGCTGTCGGCGTGCCTCATAAAGCGATGCCGTATGATGGTAATGGTTCATAAATAAGATCCGGGGGGGGGGGGGACTCGAAAACAGATATTAAGTGACTTCCGCCCACCATGAAGCCCATGAAGCCCATGAAGCCCAATCCGAATGTGTTCATCACTGGGGGGGGGGGGGTGTAATTGGAATATGAAAACCATTCTGGTTTCTTCTGAACCAGATGAAATCGCCGAGGCCTGGAGGGAGGGACGGCCGTTGAGTCGTGCCATAGCATTCGTAATTTCTCATCTACGCAGCCTTTAGTCTGAGGCACCCATCTCAATCCCCCCCCCCCCACACACACACACAAAAGAAATTGGAATGATTTTTCACCAATACAGAAATTGACCCCTGTGGGGGGGTGGGGAGGCTTGCAGCTGGCTGGCTTTTCCTTGAGGTCGTGCCACTTGAGTTATTCCGCCCGCACCTTAAATCTCGCTGCCAGCCCGCGTTTGTGTTTCTGCCTCCCTGGCATCGCCGTGTAATTCACTTTGTCCTGCGTGAAGGACCAGGATGATCCACTGGTCCACTCGGCTCATCGATAATGACCAAATTGATCATGCCCCCCGTCTGGGGAGCGACGTCGCTGTTGACAAGATCAGGTAACCTATTTCACTTTTAGTATGAGTAATGAATGGACTACCCCCCCATCTTTATCTCTACGCTCCTCGTGTGACAGGAGGACAGCTGAACTGCTGTTGAAGCAACACTTTTAAGTACCTGCACAGCAGAGATTCATTCACGCACCCCCCCCACGGTTGATCTGCAGAAACGCGAAGCCTTTGCAGGTTATTTGCCGGTCCCGGTGCTGCTGGAGCACGGAGGATAATCCACACGACATCTGTGTCACTATTTGAAAACGAATTAATAGACATCAAGGCCGAGTGCAATCCATGATAATGCATTGCTGAATAAATCCCTTCCCAGGCTGACTGAAACATCTGTTGATTTGTTAGGTGGCTGCCCCCCCCCTCAGGGCTTTTGTTGTTTCAGTCACTGGCTTGTTTTTTTCTTTTCTTTTCATGGACTATTTCTCCAAAAATTGAGCCTCATCACTTGCCGTCCCCAACATGCAGCGCTGTTTTACAGCCTCAGCCTGCCTCTATTAAATGCAACACCTGTTTCATAACCGGCCTATTAACAGCAGGTGCTGTTAATAGGCCCCCCGTGAACGTTAGTTACCCAAACCATTCGTCTGCGGTCCTCCTGGCTTGGTTTACAGCGAGAGGTGTTTTTCTTTTCTTGTGTTTCCTCTTCTCGGTGTCGGCGATCAATGACGTCTCTTTTATTGCCGCTGATGGCCGGTGATAAAGTCTGACGGGTCCGCGCAGGCTCCAGGAGCGCAGGGGAAAGTCATTCCACGGCCACGCCAAGCAGCCCCGACTTTGCAGGAGCCCCCCCCCCAAAAAAGAAAGAAAAAAAAGAATTAAGCCTCCCCACTTATCAAGATTTCCCCGCGCCCGTGGATCCGGCGTGGCAGACGTCACCAGGGTTCGAGCTGGTTCCGAATCCGGCACCTGTCGCAGCTTCCGCTTCTTGTCGGGGTTATCTTTAGACACAAAATAATCCGGGGGGGGGGGGGGCATGCAGGATGATGCTGCCGCCGACGGGATCCGGCTGCGCGCAGAGACCGGAGAAGAAGTGGAAGCGCAGCCTCAGCGGCGACGCGGAATCACTGAAACGGCAGCCCGAAGAAAACCGGAGCGGGGATGGCTGCTGAACGGGGAGGGGAGGGAGGGGGGATGGGGGGGAGTCACTCGGGCTCTCCGACTTTGGTTGTGTTCATTTGTAAGCATGTTACGTGCTCCAGTTCAGACCTCCCACCCGCTGCAGTTTCTCCTCCTCCTCCTCTCCTCTCTCCTCCTCCTCCTCCTCCAGCTGTGGAAGTTAAGCTGGAAGATGCTCTGAATACTTGAACGCAGTGACAGTCGACTCGCTGGCTTTTTGGTAATCGGGCCGTTTGCAGATTAGTTGCATTGTTTCTGGAGCCTTTTTATTTACCCTTCGTCTCTCGGAATGAATGCAGAGAGGAAGTGGAGCGAGAAATGCTCAGGAGGCAGATGTTTCAGCTGTAATTGGTCCTCCTCCTGTCTATTTACAGAACGCATCCCTCAGTTGTAGGTGAACACACGACAGCCAGATTACTGCGTTAATCCGGAGCATTCTGGATTTCTGACGCAGCTCCCGCTCTTGAATGAGTGTTTTCGGAAACGGTTTTATAAGAAGGGATGGTTGCCTTGTCTTTGTTCCAGAATTTAATTTGAGCTCCTTTGTGGTGCACAGGTTGAATTTTCAACGAATTTCCCAGGCACCCTTCCCAGGTGACCCAAGGTCCCACTCCTCCAAGTGTTCCTGAAAGCGTTCCAGCCTTCATCTTTAGCAAAGGCTCAGGTGCTCGGCGCTCTTTGTTGCTTTCAGTGTGTGGGCTTCCCATTTTAGAGCGAGTGCTTTAATCAGAGTCGTGAAGAAGGGGATGGAGGACCCATCTTTCTTGTCAGATGCAGCTCGGCGCTCTGCTGGCTTCCAAGAGGAGAGAGAATTTCCATTTCCCTCACTTGAGCATGTTTTCTTTTCTGTTCTTTGCCCTTCTTGTTCTCTGCTGCCGAGCCGTCACCACGTTCCTCTTGTTTACCGTATTCCCCTCCATCATGCCACAGTGCTTCTGTTTTCTGTTTTGGATTCCTGTGGGTGTGGTTGAAGGTCATTCTGCTCTCTTGGCTCACTTTCACAGAGGGGGGGGGGGGGGGGGCATGTCAGGAGAACAGTGAGACTAGCAGAGGAGGCTAAAGGGGGCAGCCGGGCGGACGGGCTGTTCACAGTGCAGAGCAGGCATCACTTCTTGCCTACACATGATTGGTGAAGTTTGAAAGGACACCGGGGGGGGGGGCCTGAATGCCAAAGGCAACAGACAGAGAGCTTCGTTCCACATCAGATACGAAGCTGACATCCACAAACACAGAGGACTTGATCTCCTTTGTCAACTCGGTGTGGGGTGCGTGAAGGTTGAAATCACTGCAGCGGGACCAGAGATGGCTCTGATTTCTCTTCCGTTCTGAATCTATTACATTACCCACAATGCAACTCATATTCCTACAGTTTAGCGTGAGTTTATACCCATGTGATTATAGCACAGACCCGGGCATTTTATGGCCCCAGGGCCGCATACGGCTCTTTGGTTGACTCTGACCGGCCCCTGTAAGGTTAATTGGAATTTACAAAATAAATACATTTTCTAATTTTACTTAATGCATGGACTG
Source organism: Brachionichthys hirsutus (assembly GCF_040956055.1). Taxonomy (NCBI): domain Eukaryota; kingdom Metazoa; phylum Chordata; class Actinopteri; order Lophiiformes; family Brachionichthyidae; genus Brachionichthys; species Brachionichthys hirsutus. Next base: position 5,912,537 of record NC_090902.1, read on the forward strand.
AAACTGCATTCAATGACAGTTCACTATGATGCGTCTTTCCTAATGAGCACAAAGACAATATGGCGATGTCTTTAGGATGCTAAGAACCTTCACACAATGTTCACAATTAAACTCAAAATGTGTGACTGAAAATGTTCACTATTATGAGTCACAAATGGTAAAACGGTCACATTTATTTTGCCATTGTTTTGAGACATTTTTTGTAAGGCAACCTCATTTTTTTCATTGCTTAATTATAACATACTCTTACAAGCTTGTCAAAACAATGCCATTTTCTGCTCTTTAAAATAATGAAATATAATTGATATTATGCAGAATTGAGTTCCGCCTTTTGGCCCGGCCCTCCAGAATATTTTCTGTTTCTCATGTGGCCCCATGGAAAAAATAATTTCCCACCCCTGTTCTAGCAGGTGGCAGGCATGGGGATGAATCACTGTCGCCTCAAAGCGAGAAGTCGTGTTGGGGTAATTAGTACCTGGGGGGTGTAAGTGTTAGAGGAGACGCCTCCAGCCCGCGCCTGAGCCCTGCACGGGATAAATGCTTCCAGGAAATGGATGCACGAACCATAATTAGACAAAGTATTAAAGGTTGAGAGAATGGACTTAAATGCAGAAAATCTGGAAATATTGTTAAATGATGGATAAAAATAATTTTTTTAAATCAATATCTTGATAACATATTGAGATGCTTCAGCCCCCTGCAACAATTTACCAGTTATGGATAATGGATTCATGCTAGGAGATGCTATTAGCTTCAAGTAGCAATGTTTGTTTTCAGACCTGAGCTACGAGAATAACCGACCCGCCACTACTAAGTAGGGACGTCACCGAGTAACATTTACTATTCACTATTACCTCCTTACTTTATTATTACGCACAAACACTGCCGGCGGCGTCTACAGACTTTTAAAAACCGGCCCACGTGGGGGGACGGTGACCTTCAAAGGTGGCGTGGATTGTGTTGTAAACTCGAGGGATTAAACACACACCGTTGTGTTTATCCGTAAATATGCCTGGCGTAGTGTGTGTGTGTGTGTGTGTGGCGTGGAAATAGCGACCCGTGTTCTGTGCCTTATTAAATTAGAATGCCCGTTTTAATTTAATCAGTAAAAAAAACAACAGCAAAAAAAATGTAAGCATCATAAATTTGTCGTTTGACACAACTGGAGAATATTTTACACGGCCATTAATTAGTGTTGTAGCCCGTAAGCATTTATGACGGCGGTTATTCTCCTCAGGATGGGGGGGGGGGGGGGGGGGGGCGGCCCAATCAGAGCTCAAGCTGACAGATGATTATTTTTCTCCCCAATCTTGGTGCCTTTATTTTTTTATAGATACGATTTAGTTTAACAAGGGAGCGGTCACTCAAACGTGAGTTAAATTAAATTAGCTGATGCTAACTACGCAACCAGACGAGGCTAAACAGATTAAATGTTAACCTTCCGTCAGCAACATGCACAAAAAAAAATCTACTTTGAACCAAGGTCCTGCTTTCGCTGTACAGGTAGACGGCAATAATGAAGAATTATGGGATGACCGCATGAGGTGGTTAATCAGATTTGAGGGGTGCCCATGCCACCCCGTGTCCCCCTCCTGGTGGACACGCCCCTGAATGCAACACATTCCCTGAAATGCTGCCAGCACTATAGTCTGATTTTAGTCCTTCGCTTCTTAGCACGTGTCGTGTTTATTCCTTCAACTCCAGCTTTCAGGCTCCTGTGTTTCTGCTGCAGCCGCCACACGCGATCAATCACGTGAAGTGGCAAAAACACAGCCCTGTCGACGCTGCGAGGGGGACCTAATGGAGTTGAAATGGGATGCTTTGTCGTGATTTGATCCATTTTGTTCCACCTTTGCTTGCTTCCCTGCTTTTTTACCCACAGCCTCCAAAAACAAACGCTTCTTCTGGTCGCCGGGTGCTGAAACCAACCAACCTGAAAACGGTCGCGAATGTGCCTTACAAATGGTAAATAAAGATTCACAAAGCGTGTCAACAATTTTGGGTGCTCAAAAAATGCACGTCTCAAATCGTACACAAATGCTAAGGATTATGTAGAAGATTATAATTGCACACACGTCCGTGTGAATAAACGCCACTGTTTTCATGCACTTTCTAACTTCAGCCTTGCCTGCATTATTTTCACCATCAATTCAACAAATGCCTGCTGTGTTTAAGTACCGGAACAAACGTGGCACGTGTGCCCTTCTGCTGAATTTGTGTCATTCTAAGGTGGAAAAGATGCTTTTTCTTAGCAAACAGGACAGTTTGCTGCCCTTTGATTAGAACATGGACGTTTACCAACTACAGGAGCGTGCGAATACTGACAGTCTAGCAAAACTGACTGTCAGTATTTCATTCTTGTGGTACATTAGCTACGACCCATTACAAATAAATATGTACACTTTGCTATATATATATAAATAAACTTGGTTGCTTGATGAAGTCAGATAGCGTTCCACATCGGTTGGTTTCGTGGAATCTTCATTTTTCCGTCCTCCGTTGGTTGAACATCTATTTGCAAATATTACTTCTATGAAGGCAACAGAAACAAACTCCACTCCTAAAAAAACAAAAAAAAAGTATTTCCCTCTGAAAATTACACGCAAATTCGACAAAAGCCTAAATGTCCCAGTTTTCCACGAGCTCTAAAGCGCTGCACATATTTGTTAATCAATCCTATGAGGAGCTGCAGGCCGTGAAATGTGTGTCAAAACGCCACTTGTGACACTAATCTGCCACGTGCGCACGTTTGGGAAGCCGCGAACTGGTAGAGAAGGGATGTTGCAAATATATTCAGACATTATATATTTAGAGATTTTTGAAAAGCAAAAACAAAGCGAGAAATCCTCTAAATAAAATGTCACAATGTGTGTTAAAAGTGTGGTTTTAATCCGTGTATGATTTAGCACTGCTCGCCGTCATTCTCAAACTCATTTCCCGCCGCGTCGGATGCCAAAGGTGGAGGCCCTGAATGGTTCAGCCCGTCTGTTCCATACACAGTCCAGTAGGATCAGCGCTGCTCTTTTATTCTGGGCTTTATTTCGGTCCCGGCACAGTTCACTGGAGACTGGAGGGGGGGTCATTTTCATTTTCCACCTTTAAAGCTAATCCACTGATCCGGAGTGGAAAATCAAGTAAAATGCACGTCGAGCGTGAACTCGATTTATTTACCGTTTGCGCTGTGTGACTGTGTGTTAGACCCAAACCTACCTGCTGCCCCCCCCCCCCCACTGTCGGCTGCCAGGGCACAACATGAAACCTAAACAGCTGCAAGACGCGATAGAGTGAGTGAAACGGCAGAGAAGATTAAAGGAACAAAGTAATGAGCGACAGGGTTTCACACTCAAGAGCGTAATTAGCCTCCCACCCGTCTCTGCTCGCTGCATCCCGTTCACCGCAGCAATGCAACCTTCCTCTGGGCAATTTAGTGAGTGGCCTTATGTCCCAGGGGCAATTAATCCCGCTTACTGCCCCCCCACCCCCCCCAAGGCCTTATCCCGCATTTGTGTCCTTCATCTCCATGGTTCCGTTCTCCTCTGCCTCCATCTCGTCCTCTCTCTCTCTCTCTCTCTCTCACTCCCTTCTTTTTTTTTGTTTTTTAAATCCATCATCTCAGTTTTTAACTCCCGGTTCTCGACACCTCCGGCCACATACAGCAAACACTTCCTCGCCGTCAGCACTCTCCAGCAGATTAATATGCGCACATATCCACTCTTGAACTGACGCGCCTGTCAGACTTGGAATGAGGCCACGTTTGTGTGTGTGTGCGCGCGCACACACAGACGTGCACACTAAACCACTCTTATTCACGAGGACCTCCTGCAGCCTTCGATTCTTTCCTGAAGTCCATCCAGCAATCGTTCTCTCTCTCTCTCTCGCTGTTCAGATGTCGACCACATTCTGACAACTTTCACACACCTCAGCTTTCTTTGTCATTCTTATCCGGCGCGCACGCACGCACACACACACACACACACAGACCACCACAGAGCTGCATCTTGTTAAAAAGAGTTGGTGAAGCCGAAAGGCCAATCTCATTAACATGGAAGCAGCGGCAAAAAAAAAAGACGTCAGAGAATGAGTGTGGACGGGTCAGAACAAACGGACACTTTTGAATTTGCAAACGCCTAATTTCTCTTATGAGTCACGAGACTCTGCCGCTGATCTCCAATGGATCAATATAGTGATTAGTCGCCACTGTCGCTGTTGGGCTTGACGGAGCAAAAATATGTTTGTAGATTAGCGTTTAATCCTGGCGCCCAGGATCTCAAAGGTCTTTGATGATGCCGCAGCTGAATGTCCTCATCCATGGCCGGCGAGGAAGACCCCCCCCCCCCCCCACCTCTGGTGTGATGGTCTGCAGCCATTTTACACTGGAGAGCTCTAATCAGTCACGGTGGAACGGAGGGGATTTACCGAGCCGCTCGGACTCGAGGATGATTAGATGGCCAAATAAAGTGGGCGGGGTTAGCGGTTTGGGCCAGGGCATGAATGTTGGCGCTTTGGCCCGTCTCTGTCCCCATCTCTGTCCCCGTCTCTGTCCCCGTCTTTGGGAAAATGTGTCAGGAGACATGCTTAAAAAGGAACACCAGGCCTCTGCTTATCTCGAGAAGTTGCTCCTTTTGTCTCTTTAATGTCTCCCTGTCTGTGCTTAAGCACATTTTAGGAGCATTAGGCACTATCTCTAGCTGAATGAGGAGACCTTTTCATGCTTTTATGTGACATGAAAGGACCATCGGAGTCCGTGGCAGAGATGCTTTTCTGACAGACCCAAGGGAGAAGGAACCGGACTGAAATACGCGAGGCAGAGCCGGAGGTTTCGGTTTGACGCCTGTCCAACATCACAGCCTTCATGCGAATCCATATTTAATCAGACTTTCCTTCACGGCTACCTCCTCGCTTGTTTAGCCCTGCTATGCAGGAGGAGGGAAGGGCCCGGCTTGAAGGCGCCGGCGGCGCCATTGGAGTACTATTCTAAGCACAGGAGGGGAGGGACGGTAGAGCTCAGCAAGGGCTTTGGGGACAAAGCTGCATTTCGTTTCATTAATTGGCTGTTGTAATTGTAAATAGCCCACATCGGCTCAGAAACAACAATCTGCCGTGACTCGTGTTGTGAAGTGTTGCCATTTCAATCTGTCAGCAGGGTGCAGAGAAACACCCGTGAGAAACGAGCTGCATTTTGGGCGCTAATGAAGCGATGGGTCGGCGCAGATCGAGCCGCCGATTAGCATTCATCAGGTGCTCTTAAACCCGTCAGTGGAAACGATGCTCGGGGGAAACTTTCCGCTCCGTTAAGTTCAAATAGACGCCTTCCGTTTCCCGTCGCCGAGGAATGTCTCGGGATGAGCCTCCTGTCATCGGATCCATTCTCAGATCCTGAACGCGGTGCCATAAGGCTAGCTGTAGTGCTTTTATCCTTTACATCTGCATCTTGAATCCTCACTTGTGTTCAGAAGAATGGCGAGCTGAAGGTCGGTGTGGATTCCAGCAGCAGTAAAAGACGTTCTTTCTCAGTCTTTGCTGCCGGGTTCACGTCTAAAGAGGAATGGCGCAGGAGTAACAGGTTGACACGACGCCACCCTTCCATCTCGCTGAGGCGAGAGGACGGAAAGCTCATCCATCACGAGGCGGTCACACACACACACACACACACACGCACACGCTATCTGGAACAGCAGACGGCAGCACCGTGTGACGCCAGCAACGGTTAAATGTTGCTAAAGGATCCGGCTTGTCGTTCCATTTTAGAATAAAGCAGCTTGTTTTAATTTAAGTCTCCCTCTTTTCCGTTTTCAGAGAGGAATCCCCATCTCACAGTTCTGCAAGGACTTTAATGAGAAAACCAAAGAGCTGAAGGAGGGGATCCCCCTCCCAGTAAAGATCCATGTGAAGGTAGGCCTGTGTGACTGCCCCGCCCCGCCCCGACCTTTCACACCTAGCAGCCCTCCCCATCGCAATTGTTGTTAATTCCACAAGCCGCGCAGCATCGCCGCAGCACTTTCATTATTCATACTCCGCCGCTGGAGTAAGCCTTTCCCGTTTGCATTCATTAATGAGGCCGTACCCCGAGGGACTCGCGGCGCGGGAGCGTTAAACGCACGCAAGAATCGGTTGCTCAGGAAAGAGGCGTTATGAGGGTGTAGTTTTTATTTTGCACAGCAAATCTGCAGACATTGTTTGACGAGTCGGGAGTTGCATCCCTTCTGCTGAATAAATGTATTGAGGTTTTTGGTGGCATGGGGGGGGGCTTCTACTCTCAAACATATTAATTTATTTTGACATTCAATATCTGGCAGCAGCTCTGGGAGCTTGCTGCTGCCCGTTGTCCAGATTTATTTAGTGTTGTGTTCGCTTTCGCCTCAGGCTCGTCAGGAAGTTTAGCACATTTCACAGCGTTTTTTAGTTTATTGGGCAGGCTGGGGCTGGCATTGTGGGGGAAATGCAGATTGATATCATTTCTCTCTGCTGGGTGTGAACCGGACTTCCAGAATCAGGAGGCAGTGAGAAACGGCTTCAGGGGGAACGTCTCACCTCGCTCTGTCCAGAGTAAATAAAATATTTATGTATAATTAGCATTCTGGATCTCCTTTGTTTCATTTATGACCAAACACCCCTGTAAGAGAACTGGTTATATCAAAGCAGATATTACATCTACAATTGAAATGTTGCTCTCATGAGTTTAAGGTTTGCCCCAAAGAGATGTGATGATCTGAACCGAATTGCACGGCAATCCGGTTTCATAATCTCTACACCGAAGGGATTACAAAAAGGTCCACGATGTTTACAAATTCGCTTTGATGGTTTGCGTTGTATAAAAATAGCCACCCATCCTGTTTTCCTTCATCAAATTCTAATGATCTTAATTCAGAAACAAAAGAAAAACGCTCTAAATGTCTCATGTGACACAAGAGAACATTAATTAGTCAGTGTGTCCTTCATCAGCACGGATTACAGCCGTAATCCTCCTCCTCATGGACTGGAACAACCCCCAGATGATTTAATCCTATTGGATGGCGATGATGGATCCGATGACGCTGTGAAGGAGGTTCATACAATGCTATTTTCATTCGGGTTTGGGTCTAGAACTGATAACATTCACCTCCATACACCGCTGCACCAGTAAAGGTTCTGCAGGCTTCAAGTCCGTCATACGTCAGGTGGGTTCTCCCTGGGTTCTTCTGCATGCACAGACCTTTCGTACCAGCGCCGGCGGTCCGGGCTGCCGTTTTTAATCACAGAGGGTTCTTGAAACGAGGGAGTAATCCTTCTGGATCAGCTGCAGAATGGCATCGTGGCTGCCTGTCTAGACTAGTCACAAAAACCAATCAATGCTCTGGGTTCAAAATGATTGCAGAGCCATCCCTACGTCTGTTTTTAAAATTAAACCTAAAAAAAAAAAAAGAGTGGCTTGTTTGAATTACCTTGATTTGTGTGTATAATAAAGTAAATGCAATGCGCCCCAGCAGGCCGTGAGACATCCGTAAAAACGACCCTTTGGTGTAGTTACATCCAGACGGGCAATGCAGCGACCTCCTGCTGTCTCTTTGTGACACCAACAGCCTGATAACACTACAGGAGAGAGACGCAGCGACTGAATCGACGGCTGTTGGAGCCGTCGGCTGTCAGTTCTCCACTGTGTGCTAAATTAAGCTAATCTCTTCTTCTTTATCTCAGCGGGAGAATTCTGAAGGCTGCACTGCTGCCTAAACATCGTTCCTCGCTTTCAGCATGTAGGCGTGGCACCATCTCTTTTTTTGTCTTGATAGTTTTTCACGTTTGCATTTGGACGGTCAGAAAGCTCAGGGCTGGAGGGAAGAGCAACTTGGACCTCTCCTCGTTCCCGTGTCTTCGTTTTCGGCTGTTGAAAGGCCGCCGCTGTTGGATAAACGCGGCTGGTGACAGATCACCCCCCTTCCTTGGTATCTCCTACAGTTTATTGCACTGCGTTTGATTGTATTTATTTATTTGGGTGCTTCTCTGCGTGGCAGAAAACGGGTAATCCGAAGTAAAGTTTCTGGGATGATTTATTGATTGGCCGTGTACGTCAGGTTTTTAATAAACCCAGGTTCTTAGGCCCGGCGATGAATCAGAGGAGTCGGAGCAGCAGAGTGAGGCTGAAGAGATGATTTTATTGTGGTCCTGAGGGTAGGAGTGGGGGCCGAGGGAGGCGGGGGGGGGGGGGGGGGGGGGATGGAGAGCAGATGTGCAGCGGCACACGAGACGATGAACCCATCTCGCCTCACGCAGCCGGCTTAGATCATTCAGCCTTGGACTTTGAGTGGCTGCTTCATGTCATCTTATTGAGCCTGTTACGGTTGATGTTATTACCTCTGCAGGGCTTCATATCCTCTTCCAGCCTCTTGTTCTTTATGTGCGAGTCACGAAGCGTCTTGATTCTCTCTCATGTCAGAAACATTTCTAGAGGAAAAAAAAACTGCGTCCAATCTGTCCTGGTGGTGGAAACGAAACCAAAAAAATCGAGCGAGAAGTAAAGTGAATATTGGATTTAATTTGAGGCGATGGCTAGATGTCAGCCACGTCGCTCTGTATCGACAAGGTCATTTTATGAACTCTGTAAGGTGATAATCAGAATATTTTAATAATCCCATAGGGAAATTATATATTATATCCACATAGTTATAATTAATTAGGGCATTAATAATGAACAAAAACAGTAATAAACAAAGAGGTAGTGAACTACACGTGCCTCTCTGGACAGAATCATGAAAAGGGCGGGGCTTAGCGAGTGTATGGTGGCGTAATAAGGGAACAATTTTATTTATTATTTTTAAACCCTTTTCTTTAGTCCATTTCTGTCTGAGGTTCTAATTCTTTGAGCATCTTTTGCTCAGAAATTTACCTTCAGCTTTTTCTGCCCTTCTTCTTTTTTTTTTTTTGCCTGCTCAGCCTGACAGGACCTTTGACCTGAAGATCGGACAGCCCACGGTGTCGTACTTCCTCAAGCAAGCGGCGGGCATCGAGAAAGGGGCTGCAAAGACAGGTTGGTGCCGATGCTTCGCTGCTCCAGTCTTAACCCACTAAGCCCATTCTGTTACTGAACAAGCCTCTCCAAGGGCCTGGCTTTGAGCTTCGCCGTGACTGATGTTATATTCATGGCGAGGGGGGGGGGGGGGGGGGGAACTGCGGCAGAAGGAAGTGAAGTGTTGTTTTTAGAAAAGAGAATTATGAAGTGCTGTCTTTGCTGTTCTAAGCTATCTCCAGCGTAGTTCCAGCTGTTTGCTTCTAACCACCTCTACACACACACACACACACACACACACACACGTAACACACACACTTTGGGTTTTCCCTGCACGTTTAAATATCTTACGTGTGCAGGCCACGAGACCGCCGGCATGGTGACCGTGAGGGCGGTGTATGAGATTGCTCTGGTGAAATCCCAGGACGAGTGCTTCAGATTGAGGAACACCCCCCTGGAAAACGTGGTTAAAAGCATCATCGGCTCGGCCCGTTCGCTGGGCATCAAAGTGGTTCACGAGTAAGTCGTCGTTGACTCATCAGCTCGCTGTGTCGACCTCAGGTGACCCCCCCCCCCCCCCCCCCGGCAGAACTGAGACCCACCTCGTCATGAGCTGAATGGTTTCTGGCTGGATTTTTGTATTGACGTGTTGTGAAACAGCGATGTGATGAAGTTCTAACGCCTGCTTTCAGAAATCACCGTCTTAGTGTCATGAATGTAAATCCTCCTGTTTGTCCCTCCCGTTCCTCCCGTTCCTCCCGTTCCTCCCGTTCTTCCCGTTCCTCCCGTTCTGCAGCCTCTCGCCGGACGAGTATGAAGACTTCTTGGTGCAGCGGGCGGTGAAGCTGAAGGCTGACGCAGAGGCGGCGGCAGCGGCTGCAGCTGAAGCTGCTGCACTGGCTAAGAAGAAGTGAAGAGCGGCGGCACCCGATTCCCACAAAGCGCGCTCGGATGAGAGCACTGATGTGTGTACAGCTTTAATAAACTCCTATCGGATTGTTCTCTTCTGTGCGTCTTCATTCACGGTGGATTTAAAGACGGCAAAGTGTTCTTGAATATTTTAGAGAGCAGTAAAAGATTGTTACTATTTTGGCAACAAAACCCTCCATTCATCGAGAATTATATACGACGCTTTAGTCTGAGCCGAGCTAACGAAGCTAACAGCTCGGGCTTTGATTTGCCCGGTACATGCAGTCCCTTTGATGTTATCATCCATTGTTAAAAGTTCTGCAAGCCTTTTAGCTTTGTGTCTTGTTGTGCAAGAAGGTTTCTCGCTCACTTGACACACTTATCTCCAAGTTTGAGAGATCTCTCAAACTGGGGGGGGCTAAACGTGATTAGCCCCCCCCCCCCCAGCGTGAACAAAGTGGCAAGGAAGGAATGGCTTCATCCATCTTTTGTTTCATTTCATTCCAAACTTTCATGCGTTTATCAGAACATGACGGTTTGCGCCTTTTTTTCTTTCCTATTTTTGCTGTTCCAAAAGTGTCGTCATTTGTTTCCATGGTTACTGTTAGAATTTAGTGTAATTCTATTAGGAGGGAATTATCTCAGTTTGTCACATCTGGAGGAGGTGCCTTTTTTGATATTTTTGGGAATTTGAAGCATTGTAATTATTTTAAAATGTTGCTTTTAAGTTTGCATCAAACAAGAATTGTTTTACTGGATGACAAATATTCTTTGTAACTATAAGTCTGAAGAAATGCACGTTTGCCTTTTGGCTGTCGGTATGGAGAGGATGAGAGAATTAAATGTGCATCCTTTCCAGCATCCTCTTGTTTATCACCCTCATAAATGACTTTTATAATCAGATTATGTCATTTTATGGCTGCATAAAATATATTTGTGACGGTCAGGACAAAGAGGGACATGGATAGGATGGAAGGAAAGAGAGCAAGAATAACTGTTGACGAAGTGGACTACATGAGAGCTGAGCGCCCCCTTCAGGTGTGACGCTGCCATCGCTCCTGCTTGCAGCCCGACACTGAAGGCGGAGCGAAGCCGATGGATCTGTGCCAGCTGTGACTCCGCAGGTGGAGGAAGAGGAGGAGGAGGAAGAGGTGTCCGTTCATCACTAACTTGCTTCCTGTCCTGTTGTCATGGCAGCTGCTGTCTAACCAGGCTTTGCTTTGGTACTCCATCCATCTCTGCTTAGATAAGAGGAATTTCTTCAGATTAACTTTGGACGCGATCAATATTCTGACCAACAAATGATTTTTACATTCACTATATATTCCAGCAGGTATAAAATCTACACCTACATCCTCCCAACCTTTACCGAACATGGCCTCACACAGCCTTGCTCCTCGCGGATGCAGTTCTGCTCTTTTCCAGAAGATGGCAGCAGTCAGCTGTGCAGCCCTATGTCTACTGGCAGCCAGAGATGGAACAAGATGTCTGCAGAAAGCCCAGCCCGACGTTTCTGGCCTCTTGCATGTTCTTTAACAAGGTTGTATTTTTACTAACTCTATTATGCGTGACCTGTGATGAGATCTGGTTTAAAAAAAATAAAATGTAAAAAATAAAAACCATAAAATCCATCTTTTGCCCATTATAATCATCATTCAGATAAGATGTGATCATCTGTTGTGTTTTCCTCCCTCATGTTCACCTTTCCGTCCTCTGGTGACGGAGATCCGGTTTGCCCCACATCCCTCTTTACTGCAGCTCTAATTTTAGACCCCCCCCCCCCCCCCCACGCCGTTTGAGTAGCGCTGCCTATATATGGAGTGGAGTCGCAGGTACACAGAGTGAACGTGGGTTGGTGTGATTTGTAAGGTAGTGGTGGGGGCTATATTCCTACTATTATGCGTGCGTGCATCGTCATCAGTGGGAGGCCAACCGCGTCCGCCTGTGCGCGCATGCGCACGCAGCAAACCTTGATGCCAAGAGCGTGCGTCAGTCTGACTCAGATAGTGTCTCGTCATGCGTGTGCGTCAGCGCTGTTGCTGAGCGAAACTCGCTCCGGGGGAAGAAACAGAGGAGAGGCAGGGATGGTGGGATGATGATGATGATGATGATGATGAGGGAGGAACAAAGGGGCTTCTCTATGACGACACGAGCGCATCAGCAGCATTAAGTGCACTTTAATATAAATGCATTTGTATGACAATCAAAATACACTCATAAGCAACACAATAGAACGCTGGTCCACAATGTCCGCTCGGCAGGAAGCTGCTTAGAATATGTTCCATCTGATACAGTAAAAATCTCTTTCTTATATACAGACCAGGAACAGTTTCATACAAATGTACAAACCTTTCTGAAAAGCACCGACTCTATGCCTATATATCCACAGACATAATGCGTAATGCATTAACATCTCTTTCAAATATAACACATATAATATAGACATTTTTTTTTTTTTTTACACATGTATAATAACTTAGCCTTTAATAGCTAGAACGTAGGAATCAATCCTTTACTTGACCGTAGACAACTCTACGTGAGCACGTCGACACCATGGGAATAGTAACATCCTCAACCCGTGTCGCTTGGCAACTGAATAGAAATAGCATCCCATCCCTGTTTTCATTTTTTAAAAACAAAACTTTTGTATTCTAACCCCTCTCAAAAAAGAAGAATTGCTCATTCACATTGTCAGTTGTGCCTCGCTGCACCGCACTCCAGCGGAGCATCCGTGTAAACGTCCGTCGTTGAACGGACACGATCGAGAGTTCAGGGAAGTTTCAGGCAAAGCTGCCAGCATTTCAAATATTGATGCTGCAACGATATCCAGCCGACCGCTGCCGGGCCAGGACGGCCCTGAAGAGCCCACATTCAGAGTCTAGTGTACAGTACGGCGGCGCGGCGGAGCCGGTAGCGTGATCAGACCTCCAGACAATTTCGTGTTTGGTGTTTTTCGTCTCGTAAAAAACAACATTCTTCAGATTGTCACATGCCAGGATCTCCAGATTTCTTTCCTTTTTTTTTTTTTTTTGCACATCACATTGAGATGGAGATATAGATATGAAACGTTAAAGGTTCCGAAGCTGCAAACTCAAAGTTCAAAGTATCTCAGGTTTGGAGTTTTTTTTTTTTTTTTTTTTTACCTTTCCTTTAGAGCTGTGAGAAAGAATGTTAAACAAATCAGAGCTCTAATGTTTCTGAAGAAGAGATATAAGAGTCCTTATTTCCTAATTTGATGCATTGGATCGCGGTCAATGGATAAATGTAAACAACGGATTTCCCAATACATCTGAAGTTTGCGTTTGCGTCGCTGCGTATCGTGCTGCAATTCATCTCCCTATTGTACGAGCGAGGGATGGTTCACGACAGTTCCTTTCACTACGAGTGAATACAAACGCGCGTCTGAAAGTTAAACAGCGCTTGCGAGTCCAGAGAGGTTTCTCCAGCCGATCATGTCTGAAGCTCGGGTTACAGAGAAGCTGAAAACCCCCACATGGACCCAAAACCCAGTCAGTTATGGGTCCATGCAGTCGCGCCAACGCGATGAATGCTGCGCCAAAAAAAGTATCAAGCCGATCTTTGTTCGTATATGAGACATGTAGGAGTTAAAGTCCTTAAACTGTATATACATTATGTATATTTATACATTTAATCATTTTTTACTTTTCAGTAAAAGGAGCTCCACAAAATATGACAATATGCCATACTTAATGAAGTAAGTCACAGACTTATTTTAGAACGGAGGAACACTTCCGCTCCCATCTGGAAGACAGAAAAACAGAAACACGGAAGTTAGAGGTGCATTTTGTTTTTTTAAATCAGATTAAATTAGAAAAAAAAGCAGATTCTCACCTTTGTGGAAGCACTGTGGAGACGGATGACATTGGAGTTGATACAACTCAGGTTGTTGCCCTAAGCCAGGGGTGATCGAGGCACCTGCCCCAAACATGGGTTCCAGGACGGCCAGTTCCTCCAGGAGGGACTGAGTGCAAGACACAGCGGGCATGGGCAAGTCCATTGGTGTGGAGGTGGTGGGGCCGGGGGAGGCGGTGAGGACGAGGGGAGGGGAAGCCGGGATGGAGGAGCAGGAGGACACAGGAGATGACGCCACCTCGATCTCCATCGCTTCCTCCGCTAGCCCCTCCCCTTCCGCCTTCGCCCCGGCCTCAGCAGCCACCGTCACCCTGCACCCAGCCATGGAGTTACAACGCGCCGATTGGACGCTACAGAAGTGGCCCAGTCCCTCAAACTGGGAGGGCTGGCACCAGCACACTGGGGTTTGAGGAGAGGTTGGGCTGGCGGGGGTAGCCACGGGGGAGGCCGGAGTGGATTGAGGAGGAGCGAGGTTGTCTTGGAAGAGGGTCTCTAAGATGCTCTCTTCAAACAGAGAATCATCGTCGTTGAGGAAGACGGGAACGTCCAGACCTCTCCATGCTTTTATGGGATAAAACTCCCTAACCATGTGCACTGAATCAACATCAGCAGGCTCTGCGGTGGGAGACAGGAAAGGCGAGGGGGGGGCAGATGAGGGTGAGAGCTTGGACATGAGCGGATCCAGGTAGAATCCCTCCGCCAGCGAGCTGATGTGCTGAGCTAAGAGGGAGATCTCTGCCCTCTCCTTCTCCCTCTCCCTCTCCTGGGAGAAGAAGGAAAGGCAGGGCTGTTTCCCGGGCGAGGCCTCGGGGGTGAGGAGGCCCTCGGGGGGGCACTGGAAGGGCCCCAGTGGCACATCTACATACAGAGGACCCCGAACCTCAGGCAGGGTCATCACTGTGCAGTCGCCGTCTCCGGGGCTGTCGGGCGTGGGGGGCAGCTTCCCATACAGGGAGCCGCAGCAGGGGTCGACGGAGAAGAGGAAGTCAGTGGGTAGAGTGGGGAGTGAGAGGGGGGGCTTGGTGGACAGGCTGGTGGCGGGGGCGGGGCTGGAGGTGGTGGTCGGCGGGGTTGAGGAGGAAGCCGCGGGGGCCAGCGAGGTGGAGGCCGTGGCCGTCGGAGCAGGGGGCGGGGGGGTGGCAGTGCCAGAGGGGTCGAAGCTGAAGAGGGGCTCGCCGAACGGAAAGCCAGGCCCACCGATCTGGGGGGTGTAGGGGGGGGTGCACACAAACTCTTGCGAGGTCGGAACAGGGGGGAGAGGCGGCAGCGGAGGGTCGAGCTGGAAGGACGGCGGCAGGAGGATGTTCTGGGTTAGAAAGTCCAAGTCTGCTACCGTCTCAACGGTGACTGGAGTCGGGGAGGCGGCGGCGGCGGCGGCGCCGGGGGGGCTCTCAGCGCGGCGCTGCTGAAAGAAGCTGTCCTCCTCCAGAGAGGAGATGCTGGAGCGGGGGTCTCCCTCCAGCTGCATGGCCTCTGCGGCAGAACTCCCCCGCTCATCGGAGGAGCCGACGCTGCAGCCGGCCGTGCTGAAGTCGAAGGACTGGCCGGACAGGCCGCTGCTGCCCGGGGTGAAGACCTGGTCCGGGCTGGACAGGGTCTCGGGAGACTGGAGGCTCGGGCCCTCCTGCTGAGCGGGACCAGCACCCAGAACCAAGGAGAGCTGGGTCTGCTCTGAGCTGAGCTGCTGCCGGACTGCCCAGGCCTCAGACTCACTGAGGAGGAGGAGAAGAGAGGAGGCGAGGAGAGAGGAGGCGCAGGGAGTTAGGCTTTTATTTATTTTTTATTCTCTGCTTGTATGAATAAATCTTTCACCCCCCAAAAAATGTTAAAGACAACAAATACCTGATGATGTAGTTGTTGCTGACGATGGGGGTCTCTCCAGGCTGCAGCTGGAGCACCATGTAGATCCAAACCCACGACTGATCCTGGGCCTGCACCCGGACCACCATCTCAGCTCTGCCCTCGCCTCCTTCTCTCACTGAGGAGCAACAGTCACAGAGCAAACGGCTATCAGTTTGTCATCCTGTTAGTCATCGCAGCGTTGTTGTTTTTTGTGTGTGTAATAATCGTGACGGCCCGGCTGTAGATGGGAGGCGGAGCTTACTTACGCAGACTCCGGTGCTGAGAGGAGGCGTGTGACAGATCCTGTGGGTGGAGGAGGCTGTACCAGGAGCGGGAGCGTAAATCTGTCACAGCAAAGCCCAGATAGGCGGTCACACTGCAGGGGGGGGGGGGGGGAGGTGGGTTAGGAGGATGTAATAGTGACGCAGCAGGTGCGGCTGACGGTGTCGGCTCTGAGCTCACCTGTCCTGGGCACTCTGCAGCCTCATGTCCCGGTCGTGCCGTGAGTGGAAGCAAGCCACAAACAAGGTGGTGTCGTCCAAGGGAGGGGCCGAGGTGGACTCCCCCTCTGCCCCGGGGCCGGTGGGTGTCGGGTGGGGCTCCAGAGGGGAGCAGAAACACACCCACACGGGGTTGGAGGTCCAGTAGGAGCCGGTTGCAGGGGGGGGCAGGCAGCGAGCTCGGATCAGAACCAGCTTGTTCCCGGCGCTCTGCCTCCGCACCGACTTGGATGTGTTGAAACGGCAGCGGAACAGACGGTCTGGAGGGAGAACCAATGAAAACCGTGTTTAGTCTGGTGACTAGGGGGGGAGGGGGGGGGGGGGGGTAACACAATTGATTTGATATTCTTCTCACCGGTCTCAAGTGGAGTAGAGGCTGACAGGTTGGTCTTCATGACCAGGTGGTCCGACGCGTCGATGATGTCATACACGCTGTCCCCCTGCGCCACGAGGTCCACCTGGGGGGGGGTCGCAAAGAGAACATCATGCATGAAACCCAAAAGTAGATCTGGAATGTTCCTCCTTGCCTCTCGGTGCGTTTTCTCACCATGGAGTGGCCGAGGTGTTCGGAGACGCCGTCGGACAGATAGAGCAGCTTCCCGTCCCCGGTCAGCAGCATCAGGAACCCGGGCAGCGCCTGCATCAGCTCCGACAGTTCGTGGAAAGACAGAAATGCCGCGCTCTCCTCCAGGCTGGCGGCAGCTTCCGCTCCTAGAGGGGAAACGCGAAGAGAGAAAAGACGCGTTGATATAACGCGGATTCACGGGTCTCTCTCTCGCGCGCGCGCTTCAGCACCGCGGACAGCGACGTGGTCGCCGGTAGAAGGATGAAGCGTTTCAGCACCGCGGACAGCGACGTGGTCGCCGGTAGAAGGATGAAGCGCTTCAGCACCGCGGACAGCGACGTGGACGCCGGTAGAAGGATGAAGCGTTTCAGCACCGCGGACAGCGACGTGGACGCCGGTAGAAGGATGAAGCGCTTCAGCACCGCGGACAGCGACGTGGTCGCCGGTAGAAGGATGAAGCGCTTCAGCACCGCGGACAGCGACGTGGTCGCCGGTAGAAGGATGAAGCGCTTCAGCACCGCGGACAGCGACGTGGTCGCCGGTAGAAGGATGAAGCGCTTCAGCACCGCGGACAGCGACGTGGTCGCCGGTAGAAGGATGAAGCGCTTCAGCACCGCGGACAGCGACGTGGTCGCCGGTAGAAGGATGAAGCGTTTCAGCACCGCGGACAGCGACGTGGTCGCCGGTAGAAGGATGAAGCGTTTCAGCACCGCGGACAGCTCATCAATGGGTTTCATACACAATATCGCGAAGATCCACTAATGAGCAGAAGCTCAAAATGAATCGATAACAACAACATTCACGCCACGTCGTGATAAAAACACGCAGCGCCTCCACGCACGTGTTGATTCCGCCGCCGTGACGTGGATCCACCAACAGGTCGCTCTCTGGTCTCACCTTGGGTGAAGAAGACGGACTTCCTGGTGGACATGCAGGCGAGCGACATGATGTGCAGGTAGGAGAGCCGCGCTTTGTCCGCGTCGGAGATGGGCAACAGGTCCTTCAGGCTCCGGATCTCGGCGTTGATCTGGTCCCGCCGCGCCTTGGACGCGCCCTTGGTGGAGCGGTACATCGCGGTGAGAGCTGCGGGTCCGCGGACTGTCTTGGGTCTTAGTCTCAGGTGTGTTGAGAGACAGTTTGAAAAGCGCAGAAAGATCTCCGGGCTGCGTTATTGGACTTTCATATCAGCTGCGTGTCGGTTTGCTTTTCATCCAGAGAAAGGTTCCACAACCTCCGCCCGGTTCAGCTGCGCCACTCGTCCAGCTCGGCTGTCTGTCTGTCTGTCTGTCCCCCCGGCGGCTGTCCTCGCCGTGTCTCGAACAGAAGTCCGGAACCCGTAAATCTGGTTGAGGGACTCTGCTCGCAGGTCACTTATATAGCCCGGGACTCCACCGGAGAGGGGGGGGGGGGGGGCTCCCGACGTAAACCGGAGGGAGGCGGGGTGGAGATGAAGGGGGATGGACTTGTCTCGTATCAGTGTAAGACATAGCGAACACCCCCCCCCCCCCCTCTCCCATGCCCCCTCCCTTCGGTGACTCCTCCTCGACGTCAGCGCTTCCCTCTCCTCGGCGATGACGTCGGGCTGACACCGGGAGCTCCGGCGACGCGAAAAGCCCGATTTGGACAAAACCGAGTAAGGGGCGGAGCAACCGTAAAACGCAAACGGAGTCACCGGACTCTGGTGTATTGGGGGGGGGGGGGGGGAGGAGATGCGAGCGCAGGGTTTGCATAGGAAACAGGTCTCTGTGTTTATATGTGTGGAACGCGCGGGGTATCCGTGGTTGCCTGTTTACCCCGGACCTGTCAGAGGGCAGGGCAGGTTCTTGTGAGGTATAAAGCACATTTTGCCCAACGTGAGACTGATGACGCTTTTTCTGCTCCCGCAGAGATGAGCGCACCGAGCAGCCGCGTTAACCGGAGGAGGAGGTCGTGGATCCGGATCGCTCCGTCTCTCCGTCGCCTTTTGTGAATGGACATCCCGCGGAAAGCAGCCGCGCGTTCATGCATCCACAACGAATTCACAAAATATTCATCCTTTAGATTCTGCGCATGTTCCGCGCCGTCGTTTCACATTTTCTTATTGTCTTTGGCGTGACGTGGGCACCTTTCCCGATACCCACGGTAGGTTCTTCCCCACTCATATACATTTAATTCCCTTGTATGAAGGATAAATGTTTTCTCAGTCAGCATAGGGAGAGAATATAAACGGTGTCACCGTAGAATAAAAGCATGCGAGGAAAATAAAATAAAATACACGAACGTGTATGTTACTTATGAGTCTGAGCAGTAAAACAATTTGACTACTAATGGACAACTGAGACCAACAAATACCAGCAAATATCAAATTACACTCCTCAGAATTATTCTCTCATAATTTAATGGCATGTGTTTGTGCGTATTAATAATTAATGTATGTATTAATACATTGACGCGCGCGCACCAGTCGCTTTATTGCGCAAACAGCAAACCTGTCTTCAGTCTCACGTGAGGTAAGCGGTGATTCTAAAAATAGACTCATCTCACAAGTGACCTCCACAAGGATGGCGAGGCTCGCTCCCGCATCCTGCTCCGATCGGCCAATTTATGGAGGGGGGGGTTCATTTGAAGCCCCCCCAAAAATAGATCTGTAGTGTGTGCTTCACGTCATTCGGTTAATAACCAATAATAATTCCCTTCTGCGTCCTGAATGTTGAACCTTTTCATGCATTTGTTCTCATAAAAGGCACCGAAAAATCTCATGTGATTAATGTGACAGAAAAAAAATAATATCATGCATCAGTTTTATTGATCGCTGTGCTGCTGCAGTGATTTGTGACGTCACCTTCTGGTTCTGGAGGCAACGTTTCAAATCGTGCTTTAAAGGCTGACTGTCAGGTGAGAACCCAAACGCACCACAGGAGAGGGAAAATCCAGAAACTGAGCTTTATTGTCAAAAACCGGGTCGTCAGTCCAAAACCGGCAGGCGAATCAGAGGAGCGGGAGGCAAAGGGTGAGTTCCAGAAATCAGGCAAAGGGTCAAAAACCGGGTAACCAAGACGGACAGGCAAGCAGGCGACGTCAAAAACAGGCAGGGCAGGTACGAAGGAGTCAGGATCAGGACCAGGATCAGGAGTCTGGATCAGGATCAGGATCAGGATCACAGGATACAGTGCTGGAAATAACAGCGTGAGTCACAACAATCGTGCGAGGGGTGTGTTGTCTGAGCTGAGTATGTGTCCGGGCTGATTACGGATTGGCTGCAGGTGAGCGTCGGAGCACAGGTGTACCAGGTGAGGAGGATCTGGAAGACAGGAGAAGCCTCAAGCTGCGACACTGACTGGTAAAACGACCTTCTCTAATGACTCTTCCTGCGGCTGGTTGGACCTCCACTCGATTCACGCTGTTCTTGCTAAAGGTCTTCTGGCTCCGCTCTGCCTCGTATTATTACTGGAGCTCTAAATCTGTATCTTCACCACTGGTTCCAGTGACTCAGGCCGACCAGATTGCCAGATGACTGGAGGAGAGTGATGGATTTGCGTGTACACAGACGAGCAGAACTTTTCTCTTGCGTTGTTTGATTAAGTTTATTTTTAAGCTGTTGAATTGAACACATCTGAATTTTGTCATCCCTCTCTGCACGTCACAGAGACGGAACCGTAACGGAGCAGCGGCGACATCCGGTTTGCTTTGGCTGTTCTGAATGCAGCATCACAATCCTTTTAATAGTGAAGTTCACTCGGGGGGGCTGTAATGAAATTGTGCAAAGAGAAGGGATTCAATATTTTAGTTTCAGGTGCGTGCAAACTTATTTTGGCGCTGTTGGAGGAGTTTGATGTCGTCCATATGTTATTTTGTCATTCTGGGCACGATGGATTTAATTTGAAGTATGGTACTGAGGCTCCACGGGCGAGGGCCCTAAGGTGAAGAAGACTAAAAGGAGAATAGAATGGTGAGCTGTCAAGAGTTCGGACTCGCGCGCCTCCATTTTGCCCTCAGGACAAGTTTAAGGATTGAAGTCTCTCTTGAATTCAGACTGAAATCTCCAGCTTCCCCAGGAAGTCATTGCATCTAAAAGCCACAGATCCATGAACGTTTGACCTCGTAATGACCATGAAAGTCATGTTAATGGATCCATTTCTGCCTCGCGCTGTTTCCTTTTCATGATTTATTGCTTTCAGTCCGTTTCTGATTGCCTTTCGGTCATTTTTCAGGTCTCTTTCATTTTTAAATTCTTTCCTCGCTGCTATTTCTCTTCCAGCTTTAGACAATATGACCACTTGCGATGCTGCTTTGTCACAGTTTGCATTTATCCGATCTAATTTCAACTTTTATTTGACGCAAACTGCGTGTTGTCTGAAGAAGTAATGCATTTGTAACAACAAAAAAAAAAAGAAATATCCAGATTCTTCAACAAAACTACTTCAGTGCTGTATTTAATCTCTTAAAAACCATTAAATTAATGATAGAATGGACACATTTAAGTCCGATGGCTCATTAACCAGCCTGTGGTTTTGTCTCATGTTGCATCTCACGTTTGTGTGTCTTTTGTTTCAATCTCCTGACCGCATATTGTTTTTTATTCATAAAGTGTATTTAATGGCTGCTGCTGCACTTCGGCTCCTTCTGCGTTCCTCTACTTTTACATTATGATATCGGTGAAGAGGTATTTTCCTAATGTTGACATTTCTCCAGTTTATATTTTGGACGCCTCTGCATATAATTAACAAAGCCCCCAAAAATGAACACCTCAAAGTAATGAATGTGTTCCTGGGAGGAAACATGAAAAAGTATTTCTTGTGTCTGCATGCTCTGTTCAGGTTGTGGTGGAGATATCAGTAGTTTTCCACCACAAACAGGCTTTCAGATGACATTTAGAATGGTGTGGAGTCTCTGTTAGTAATCTTTCAGCGCAGTGTGAACTAATTATGGACGTGTTGAAGCTCCTTGGCTCAAGAAGTGGCTTATTCAAGATGAGATCAGCTGAGCTGATGGATGATTTGTTCGAGCTGTTGGGCGTAAATTGGTGATATTTTTAGCCACGCTAACGGTGTTTGCTCCGGTGACATCAACACGGGTCTGCCGATGACACGCCGTGGCCCGGACTGAATAACTCAAGGACTCAATAAATTAGTGCGGAATGTCAAGTTTGTGAAACTTCAGTGAGCTTTCATCTGTTAGAGAAACATAAATAGAAGTGTGTACAGTATATATATACCGCATACTTCCACAGTTCGGAGTACCTGATTCCCTACTGCCTAAACAAAACGCAGCAATTTTGTTGCCCCACTTGTGAATCTCATTTTCTCGGGATTTGTGACTCGGCTTTCTTCACAATGTTTTCAGAGCTTGCCTTAAAAAAAAAACACAACGAAAAAAACGAGCACAAAATGGCACAAATCTTTATGCAGAGCTCGTAAACCTCCTTACGCTTCACTCATCCCGACTCGTTCTCACTCATTTATTCCCTCATTTTGTCATTCATTTCTTCACATGTGTGGTTTGGTTGTTGAGTTTTTTTTATTTGTGTTCTTGTTAGCCCGATGCTCAGTTTAGCATTAGCTATTTAAACATGCAGCATGCTGACATTTCAACCTGGCGCCGACGGGACTGTCTCTCCCTTTTAGTTTTAAACGTGGAATTTAGCTTGATCTCCAACCTCTGCAGCTCGACACACATTTCCACGGGGTCAGATCTAAACTGCAGGCAGGCCGGGTAGTTTAACACGCTTTCACTCTGAAACCACAGCGTTGTAAAGCAAAGAAAGTGGCTCCATTTGTCTTGACGGAATAAACGGGGGTCACCCTAACTTTACCTTCACAGATGTGCGGCCACGTAACAAACCGGATTATTATTTTAGAACTTTGAGCCAGTCCTAAGTTCACAGTGTCCTCAAAAGTATTTGAAAGTGGACTTTCCAGACCAGAGGACACTCCGTCCGTCTCCGATGAGTTCGGGCTCAGACGAGACGGCAGTGTTTCTGGATGTTCTTGATGTACGGCGTGTGTCTCATAAAGTCATAACTCGTGTTTGCAGCGATGAACGGAGTTTACTGACCGCCGTTTTCCAAAGTGGAATCATGTCACATTTTTGCAGGGCATAAAAAATATTCTGTTTCTCTTTTCTTTTAATTGCCTCCTTCAGGACGTTTTTTTTTTTTTTTTGCTTTAGATGTGTTGCAGGAATAAAATTCAGAATAAGCATATATTTACAAAATCTATTAATTTGATGAGGTGCAAGTTTCCTCTCTTTTATCCTTTCACCCACTCATTAACAATCTTTCTCTCGTCTATATGCATTCACTTTTTCACTAATTCATTCACACACTCCCAACTTATTAACACAATTGATCAGGCTATTTCAGTCCAAGAGACGCATTCACTTTGTCTCCTGCTTCCAGCCACTCTTATTTATCCATTCATTCCCTTCTCATTCGTTGCCTCACACACGGCCGTACTTAACCTCCTGAAATCCAGTTTTCCACCCGGTTACACAGTCATTCACCAACGCTCGCCAAGCAGATGCGCAAAGGACATTAGTACTCGGGATCTTTCTGTCCGCGCACTTCTTCTCAGTAGCAGCGACCGGCGGGTGTGACTTTCACGGCTTCAGCCGCGAACAGACTGAAACTGTGGATGAGGGATGAGCAGCGTGTTCCTTCACAGCCCCAGTCATCACATTACACAGGGAGGGAAGAGGATGGATCATCGGGCCGTGAAAGGACTCCATCGCAGGATGAAGGAGGTTCATCACACGTAAAATGTCAACACTTGTACTGATGATGAGAAATGGATTGTGTTCATCTCAAATGTAAATGGGATCTATAAATAAGTCACTTATTTCTGGACCACTTTGGGCAAAGGAGGAGGCAAAAGTGGGCGGGGATGAGTGATTTTAGGGTGGCGGTGTGGTTCTGGTGCCACAGGTGAACGCGAATTGTCCTTTACCCCTCCTATTTTTTTTTCTAAATCATTTTATTTTTATACCAGGAGAGTCGAGTTCTCTGCTCGGCTTCTTGAAAGGAAGGAGCTAATCTGTTGCCTAGCAACACCTCCCACTCTTGCATCGAAACGGAGTGAGAGGGAGGACGAGGAGTAAAGAGGAGAGTTGAGGAAAAAAGAAATTAGGGACACACAGAAGTAGAGCGGGGTGACCGGGGAGGATGTTGGGGAGCAAAAGCTGAATAATCAGAGACCCGTTGCTTATCACACACACATGCATGCGGATCAAATCACAGACACAACCCAGAAACATTCAGAAGACCACTGACTCATCACGCAAACTTGGACTCATCTGTGAAGAGCACAGACGACACTGCTGGATAAAAATATCAATGCCTAAAAACATGATACCTAGAAAACGGTGACGAGTGTAGTAGTCACCGTTGTAGTCGTAGTTTGTCCCTCGTAATGTGGATCTGAGCGTGAAAGCAAACCTCAGAACTATCTCTCTGACTTTTGCAGATGTGTCCAAATGTCCGAAAGCATTCCGCAAAACATTAAATCGGCGTACAGATCATGTAGCACCGGGTGAAGTCTACCTTTCACTGATTGGATGCCTGGATGGTTGATTCAGGACCAGGATAAATGTCATGGAAACAAGATTCATTAAGTTGGGGGGGGGGGAATTATGGCTCAGAAAATAATGTTATTGCAGCAACTATTAAAATAAAAAAAAAAAGCAGAGCCTGAAAATGATCCCGGCAATATTTGGACCCGTGTTCTCCAGTATTCGGTTCACGTCTAACTTCTTTCGGACAGATTGACAGACAGATGCAAACTTGTGAATACAAACCATTCAATGGCCCACACACGTCTCCACCCACCTGCTCCTCGTCCTCCTCCTTCAGCCCCGCCCCCTCTTGGTGTGTCTTTGTGAGCCAGTAGCCTTGTACCTTTTCTCTTCACTTTCAATATCCATCTTATTTTTAGCTGCCAGGCCTCAGAGCAGAGCAGAAGTCTTTGTCAAGAGCTCTTTAGTTTGAGTTCTCTGTCTTCCCAAGGTCCCCGGATTGGATTTATACTCTGGGAGAACAATAACTGTCTATATTTGCATTGAGGATGACGTCATGACTTTTATTCTGTGTCTTATTGTTCGTGTACAAGGATAGAGCGTCTATTTAATCAACTTTTCAGGTAACGCATGGCGAAGCCAAGGAGAGCTGCTAAATAAGAATAGAGGAGATTAAAGACCCGATGGAAGACTCGACCAAATCCCTGCCAGAGGTCGCTGAGGTTCCTCAGTGGTACTGAGATTCAAAAGACTACAGCAGCTTCACTGAGACGTTTGCTCATGACCTGCACACCAGAAAAGCAAGAGAAGACCGTGGATGGATTTTTGAATGTTGTCATTTGACATTTTAAAAATGTAATCTTATATCCATTCATCCACTTTCTTGCCGCTTTTCCACTTTGTGGATCACGGAAGTTGCTGGAGCCTATCCCAGCTTGCTATATGGATGGGAGGCAGGGTACACCTCGGACGCGTCGCCAGCGCGTTACGGGGTAATCTTGTATTTACATATGAAAATAAGTATCTCTTTATTTGTGTTGTTTATTATGTTGTCGACCCATGCAGACCACTTTTTGCCGAGGGTATTTATTGTATGGTGACATACCAGCACAGATGGTGACTCTTTCTTCCCACACTAAGTTGGTGCTGATGCTGCGTTGCCATGGCGACATGATGTAGATGCGTTACATCACAAGAGACCTCCAGGCAGCAAATCTCTCATTGAGACTCCCTCTCCACCGTCTCTTTCTCCGTTTCTCCCTCGCTCCCCTCGTTTAACTCTCACCTAGTTTTTCATACAAAAGGCCAAACAAGACAAAGAAAAGACAAACGGGTGCATTCGTCTTTTCTTTGGATGCATTTGCATCTCAGCGAGAAGGCTGACTAAACTCGGCAGGAATACAAACGATCAATAAAACCGATAGAGGCATCTAAGGACAGGTCAGGTCTTTATAATCCCTGTAATTATTGTTAGAAAACAGTTTAAAGTTACTAAAATGAGCACGTTATCATGTGATTAGGAGAAGCGGAAGCGTGCCGACGAAATAACGCAAAGTTTATTTCGCGACGTTAGAAAATGGCCTCGGGGTCGACTGGAAATCGAAGCACTGATCCTCTCACTGTAGAAGAGTTTTTCTACGACTCTCATTTCCACCGGGAGCAAGTTGCTCTGCAGAACAACGACAACAGTCTGAGCAGCCAAGCATCCAAACCTCCCCCTCCGGGTTCTTCTGCTCTCCGCCGCTCGCATACCTGTACCTTTTTCCGCTCCTATTCTTCTCTAGACTAAATGCGTTTTCAGCATCGGCGTCCCTTTCGCCGCTGCACGCCCACACACCCATAGCAACGCATTGTCGTTTCTTGGTAACCGCGTTTGTGCAACGAGTCAAGGAGCCGAAGGTAGAGGATAATGTCTGCCGTTGAGCCTTCTGTAAAACCACCCAAGCCTCTCATGTAATCCAGTTTGGTTTCTGTGAATGACAAAGACGGATAACAAGGTTGCACCTGAGACTAAATGTGCAGACATCGACTCGGGCATATTTTTAATTACGCTCTTTTTAAATCACTGCCGTGACCCGATAGCCTGCTCCCTGCGATACCCTGCGCTATGAATCCCCGGGGGCTGGAGGGAGATTACCCTGACCTGAGGTAATGAGCACGGCTGGCAATAGAACCTGTAATTGGACCAGACTGATAAACTAATTCATTCCAGTGCTCACAAGAAATAACTCCTGTTGTATTACAGGAGGGCAGTTTCCATGTTGCCCAGCTTCAACTTTAGGGAAAGATGTGAAAGTCGGTGCCTCCTGTTTTAACTTCTGCAAACAAGGGTTTTTTGTTGTTTATTTTCCATAGATTTAATTAAAACCTGTGCAGAAACCAGAAGTTTAATAATAATAAAAGAAAAGTATTGTGTAATGTGCTGCGGTACCTCTCGTGTTTGTTCCGTTGTACTAGAACGGTACCCCACACGGTCCGTCATTTTCCCACTTGGTCCCACACCATCCTCCACTCTGTCCAACGGGGCACAACTTGTCCAAGAGTGAGATCATTTTGAGGAAAGATGCCAATTTATATCTTCTCTCAAACACATGCTCTCCAAAGCACACACCCACACCCTGCCCACTGTGCTGATCCGGCGGCCGTGCACCTGGGCGCCGAGACGCTGAAGTCCCAGCCCCTCCCACATAGCACGGAGACGTTCTGATCGAAACACACACAACCTCACCACCAACATTTTCAGCCTCCTCCTGGTCTTTCTGTGAATCCTTGCAGCGTTATTGCATCTCTTTGTGATCCTTGGACTTCTCGGTTCTTATTTTACACCTTTATTTTTATTTTTTCTCATTTTGGTTAATTTGCTGGTGTTCTTTTTTAAGTTATGTTATATCTCTCCATGGTTAGTTTGTGTTTTATAGCGTGGGCTCATTCAATAATTCACTCGTGAATGTTTCTTCTTGTTTATCCTCTGTGTGACGGCCAATGGGTACAGTCCACACACACACACACACACACACACACACACACACACACACACACATCACCAGGCTCTGTCATACTCGTTCTCCATCACTGCTAGTTGACAAGTTATAAAAGTCTGTAACAGTATTTTAGAGCCTGAGAAGTATTTGTGTGCAGTACTTGCTGTATCGCACATTAATTATGAAAGGTAGGATACGTTTCCATCACTTCTTCCTCCCACAGTTGGATGAGTTCATGGAAAACATGTAGGTTTACCAGTCAATTAGGTTATAAAACCAACACTCCTCAGTTTGAGGCTATTCTTGGCCTGCTGCTGAGCGCAGAGCTGTGTGATCTGCTGCCCCCTGGCGGCTGAAACGATGACTGGGATTACATAAACAGGGCTGTGTGTGAGTCATCAACCCCCCCCCCCCCCCCCCCCCGGTGCAGGACAGATGGAAGGTGTGTGTGTGTGTGTGGTGCGTCGCGTGTAGGACTGGGCGGAGCGAGCAGCGGTGGACGGTGAAATAAGGGCTTCCCCCTCTCTCTCCTTCTCCTTCTCCGTCCCCCCCTCTCTCTCCTTCTCCTTCCCCCTCTCTCTCCTTTCTCCTTTTCGTGCGGGTCAGGAGAATCACTTCCAGAATCACAAGTGATGCGCTGTGATGGTAAAAATAGAACAGAAGGGCTGCAGAGCTTCATGTTATTTGATTTAAAAACACTCAGTCAGGGATATTGGTAAGATTTATACGTGTCCTGTTCAGGAGCAGAAATTAAAAAATATTATAGTGTTAAGGAATTCAGGAATCGGATTGATCCTTCTGTCCCTTTTTGACAAGCTGCTAAGAGACTATAGGAAGGTTTTATGGCTTAAATGATAAATAAAAACAACTCCAGCTGTTCATTTCTAAAGGAGTATTAAAGGGGGTCCAGAGGGTTGGATCCTGCAGAACACAGGAATAAAGCTGTTCACATTTCACTTTGACAAAAGGTATATCATTTTATTTTGGGTAGAAATCTCAGACAACAAAAGCATCAACACGCGCAGCAATGTGATATAAGCCTACGAAAGGCCACGCAGGGGATCTTGAGCACCAACAGTGCGGGGGGGGGGGGGGGGGGGGGGGATTGCTGAGGTCTGATCTGAGTGGTTACTGAATCACATCTGTCAACAGGAAAGGGGGGAGACGAGTGGAAAAACAGAGCCGAACTGAAGATAAGGGCGTAATCTACTGAAAACACATTCATCTGGGGGTGCGGGGGGTGAGTTCAATCCCGTTCATGCACATTGAACACAGAACGATGCTGTCAGATCGGGTTTAAGCACAAAACAACAGTAAACATGATCTCGCAAAGGAAAAGGAAAAGAGACACGAAGCACAGAGGAGCACATTTCATTGGTCTAATTGTTTTAAGACTGTTATTTATCTGTAAGTCACTCGTGTGTGTGTATACTGCATCATAGGTATATTCTGATATGCAACAGGGTGGGCTTACAGAAAAGCGTGGCTCTCTCTGGACAGCTAAGTATGAAAGAAATTAAGAGCGTAATATCACAGTGACTTTTGTTTTTTACAGCTTCATTTTCCTTCTTTTCTGTATTTGTGTTTCTCCCAATCTCTCTCTCTCTCTATCCTTTTTTCGTGTCCCTCCACTCTTCTTCTTCTGCTTCTTTAAAAGGTGTGCGGGCCGACGTAGATGGAGAGTCTGAGAGCGGAGCTGGTCTGGTAGCTGCCCTGGTAGGTGAGCAGGGGGTTAATGGACACCATCTCCAGGTCCAGCGTGTAGTCTCTGGGCCCAGACACAGCACGGGCTAGCACCAGCATGGCGCTGATATTATTGATTTGCTGGAGAAGCCAAAAACAAATATTACTGAGTACGTTCAGCCGTCTGAGTGACGTAAGGAATACGTTGACATTTTTGCTCAGAGGTAGATTATTTGTATTACGTGTAATGGAACGTAGGAGATGCAACAGAATCATGGGTCTCTCGGCTGAACTTTAACAGTGTCGCGCAGCTATGATTGACAAGCAGCTCTCACCCTAATATAGAAGTCTCTGTTGTCGTCACCGGAGCGGATACGGAAGGTGTTGTAAGCCCCCGGAGAGACGCTGGTGGCCTGGATCTGGAAGATGTCAGAGGGAACAGAGCGCTCCGAGGTGATGCTCATGTCACGGTGGACGATGGAGAAAGGCTGTTCTCTGCAGGCCGGCTTGTTCATGGGACACACACACCTGCTGGCACGCGCACACACACACACACACACACACAAGGAGTCAGAGTTAGTCCTCTTTCAGTACTGCACAGTAATTGGTGCAGACAAAAATATTAACAGTTTATAAATCTGCCAGCAGGGGGAGTAACAAGACAAATACACAAATACAGTAGTGAACAGAAGCCATTTCTTTCCCCCTTCTGGATTTCTGTAACGCTACCAGATCATCTGGGACTGGTTAATAATGACCCACGCCTGTTACCAATCCAACACGTGTTCAATCTGTAATACTTTTGTTATTCCACTGGAATAATAATAATAATAATATTAAAAAAAAGGTTGTAAGTTGGAGCCATATGTGGAAAAAGTAATTGGAGTTACATTGGAGTTTGAGCCACACACGGGCTGATTATGTCCTGAGCTGGCCAGCAAATGTTTCAATAACTGGGAAGACGTGTGGTGAAAGTGTGTGTTCATGCACAAACACACACATTTTCACGAGGTGCCACTCACTTCTCAGACACTTGCACATAAGGTTCTTGGCACCGGTTTGTGTCCACACACTTGTATCGTCCGTGGTTGTTCACACAGGTCTGAGTGTCGCTGCACAGATGTTCACCTGTTTCACATTCATTTACATCTGCAGAAGAACCCCCCAAAAAAAAATAAAGATGAGGAGCTGACTCAGCACAGTGTTTGTGAGTCTCAGAGCACAGAGAGGTGGGTGTTTTGTTTTATAGGCAAATGGAGGCAGAGTGTTTACCCTGGCATAGTCTGCTGCCTTGCAGCTGGTATCCTTCTGGGCACACACAGGAGAACTTCCCTGGCTCGTTGATGCACTGGAACTGGCACAGGTAGCTGGAGTAGCTGCAGTCATCGATGTCTGCAAAGGTGCGGGTTCAGCGTTCGTGCATTTCTTCACAATTGCAGGCAGAAAGCCGAAAACGAGAGCAAACCTGCCACGGCAGGAAGCGTTCACGACGTCACATCTGCCCTCTCGGAGGGGTCTCTTACCGTTGCAGGTGAAGCCATCGGGGCCCAGCTCGTAGCCCTGGTCACAGCGGCACAGGAAGGTGCCGTACGTGTTGTAGCACCGCTGAGAGCAGGGGGCGCCCATCTCACACTCATTCACGTCTGAAAGGAGGGGAAAGTAGATCTCATAGCGTTAAGAGAAGTTAGAATCTGAACAAAGAGATCCGTTATCTCGCTGGTTTGAAATGAGATGCAGGTGTGTTGCCAGATCATTGTCAATCCACTGCAAGAAGTGGATCAACTGTGGAGTGGAAGTTGATTTCTCATGAGTCTCATTTTAAACTCGAGGCTGTTTCTTCTTTCTCTGTCTCGGCTCTCGATGGAGCTGTGGATGCTTTTCGCAACTGTATTCTTTCACATATGCAATATAGTCTTCATGAATTGTAGCACTGTCGCCTGACAGCAAGAAGGCACTGGGTTCGAATCCTATCTGTGCATAGTTTATATGTTCTCCCCCCCGGGTGCAAAACGTGCAATTTAGGTGAATTTATTACTCCAAATTGTCCGAAGTGTGTGTGAGTGTGTGTGCGTGTGTGTGTATGGTGTTCCTGCAATGCGCTGGCGACGCATTCAGGGTGTACCACGTCTAGACGGGCACCAGCAACGACGGTGATCGGAAAAGCGGAAGAAAATGGATGGATTTGTAAATTTGTAAAATCCTTCTCTCAAAAATAATCCGTGGTTTCCAAACATTTTGCTGAACAGGACTGACACGAGACACAATCAACTTGTCACTCACCGATGCAGGATCGATTATTCCCCGCCAGCTGGAAACCAGGTTCGCACTGGCAGGAGAAGGAGCCCGGAACGTTGACACAGCGGTGCTGGCAGTACCTGTACCTGCACTCATCGATGTCTGAGAGACACAGTCAGGACGTGTCTTATTGTCCATTTCCCCACAGATCATTCAGGATTAAAGGATAAATCCAGAAGATCTTACCGATGCACTCCGTGCCGACCTTGCGGTAACCTTCCGGGCACTGGCAAGCGAAGGCGCCCAGTGAGTTGATGCACTGCTGGCTGGGCTGACAGTCGTGTTCGTCTCGCTCGCACTCGTCGATGTCTGCGTTGGTGGGCGAGGTGAAACAGGGGCGCACGTGTCAAAAGAGCGGCTATCGGGAGCGCGGTTTGAAGGCCGCAGCGTGACTGGTGGAGGCCAGATGATGCCCACTCTGTTCCCCTTATTTCCACCCAACAGCTGAAGACACGACATCACGCTGAGTCACGCTTGCGGCCTCACGCGGGCTGATGAGCACCTTGCCGTGCTCCGGCAGCAGTAGGTTTTTCACTGAAAGTCCTGTTCTTACAGCGCAGCAGCTGCTCTCGTGTGAAATCTTCCAAATTCCTACACCGTGTGTCTGCCCCCCCCACCCCCCACCCCCCCACGGAGTCATACTCACTTCCGCCCCCACAGATTTGCACCAACATGCTGCCTGCAGTCCCAGTACCGGCCGTGGACACCTGTCCCACGCCGATTTAAACAATCACACACCCGCACACATTAAC
The DNA here is from genome assembly GCF_040956055.1 of Brachionichthys hirsutus. Classification (NCBI taxonomy): domain Eukaryota; kingdom Metazoa; phylum Chordata; class Actinopteri; order Lophiiformes; family Brachionichthyidae; genus Brachionichthys; species Brachionichthys hirsutus. The sequence goes on from NC_090902.1 coordinate 5,944,405, forward strand.
ACACTTAATGATCACTCATCCTGTGGCCACCTGTTTACCTCCCGACCCCCCCCCCCCCACACACACACACACACACACACACACAAGCATGCAAACCAGACACCCACCCACACAGCTGTCTCCCTGCGGTTCGTAGCCCGAAGGACAGGGGTTGGTCACGGTGGGAGTGATGGGGGGTTCTGGGGCTGGGATGAGTGACGCAGAGCGGGGAAGGCACAGGTACCCCCCATAGTGGTTGAAGCACTTCATTTCACCCTTGCAGGCATCTGGGATGGTCTCACACTCATTTATGTCTGACGGGGGAGAAGAAGAGATCACGCGTTCAAATAAAATCAGCAACGGGAAGGTCAAAACTTTGATTGTACACACAGCTTGCGTGGTGAAATTGAATAAACGCAATTAAAAGAGAGATTTGACCTTTGCAGTGCTCGGTCTGAGGGTCCCAATGATACCCATCTGTGCACTCCTGCAAAGAGTAGCAGGGGGAAAGTGTGAGAAAGCGATGGAAAGAAAGACGTGAACAGTCTCGCTGAGCCAGGCAGTTGCATAATTTATTTATAATAGTTAATAAATCCCCGTAGTGAGATGTAAAAAAAAAAAGTCTTTGCATTCATGTAGCGCTGGGCCAAGAAGACAAAATGTGTGCTGCAGTTCCCAGGATATTGTGACATTTTAAACTACTTTCCCTGAGCCAAATGTCCCTTCAGAAACAAAGAATATGAAGCCAGTATTTGGAGAAAAAAAGAGCAATTATCCATCTGGAGAAGAAAAAAATAATGCTGTCAATGAAATGGAACAAAATAAGTGAAGCCTAAAGAAACATGGAGTTAAAACTAAAATTACCCCCCAGCTGTGTTGGAAAAGAAAATGCTGCCATGTGATATTAAAACTACAGGAACATGAGGACATAAGGATAGAGAGAGAAAACAGACGTCCACAGAGAAAAGCCATAGTAGCAAAGGAGAGGTGCAGAATAAAAAGGGTAACGGGGGACAAGATAAAAGTAGATCTGATAATCGCATCACCGAGGTGGCCAAAAATATTTTCTAATAAACATCATCTAAAGAGCAATATAGATGAGCTGTGGCTCATTTTTAATGGCTGTGTCATCTTTGACTTATTGTGACGGCGCTGAGACGCGGCAGCATTTATTAATGGACTTTACTGATGACAATGGAATGTGAAACACTTTGCAGGGGCCTGAACCTGACGTGAACCTGCACTACAGTCTGAGATGTACGATCCGCTAAGATGAAAAGACTTGTGCTACCTCATGAGAAGCGAGGGGGAGATTCATCCATCCTTACCGTGTAGGTGTCACTTTCTGTAGGCGGCTGTGAAATAGCACTGCGGAGGAGCACGGACACGCATATGCACACGCACAAGATTGACATGCAAACACCCTGCATACTAATTCTCTAATTTACGGTGCAGGGAAAAGGGGTAAAACATGCACACAAACACACACACACACAGAGACACACACACACACACACACAGCTGTCAGACAGGTGGGGCTGCTATAAGAGATGAGGGCCGACTTTGTGATGTACGGAGCCGTCAAGACGTGGTATCTGCATGACAGTGAGAGAAAGACACGGAAAAGCAGCGTTAGAAAACCAGAAATCACTAAAATGGTTCGGTTTGGGCCTCGAAACACACCGGGAAGCTGTAAGATTTTCCTGCAGCTGAAATGCATAAATCAAACCTGGAGCCAATTCTTAAGTACAGTCAGTAAGAACACAAACACCATCTTGGACTCGGTTCACTGTTTGTCAGCCTAACAATCCCCCCCTTGAAGGATAACTGGAATGAATCAGTGTGCCAGGTGAAAACATAAACATCGTGACGTATACTGCATCCCTCGGCTGAAAATAACAAAGTCAACATCCCAGAAATACTTCGTATTAGCGGCTCACAGAAGGTTCTCTGTCTGCAGACTGGCACTCGTCTACAACTCTCTGGAATGATCTTCTCGCCGCCTCCAGGGCTTGCTTTCCCCGCGTATCAGCAGCGCAGCATCGCTGGGAGCAGCACATAAATCCTCGCTTGCATATTTTAGAACAGCATTTTTATCCTCAGCTGCTTCAGTTTCAAAACTTAATTATGTTGAAGCTCTTTCTCTGCAGATGCCGTCTCAATGTCTTAATTTCATACTGCATGTCTGCTGGTTAAAATTGTTCAGATACTTTTTTTTATTTACTATTTCCTTGCGCTCCTATACATTTTGGAGCGATCGACAGACAGTAAAATATGTTTTCTCCGTTTGTCTCATCCTTAGCCCCCCCCCCCCCCAGTTAGCATTATCTTCCTGTAGAAACAATGTCATTTGGATGAATTTGCGTTAGAGCTAAGTCTTCAGGGTCTTGGCGATTCTTCGCGTTTTGGCATCAAATCTAAAAAATATTTTTTATTTTATTTGAGAAAACTTGCAACACAAAACAACCAAGTACTGATGTGGTGTTTTTTGCAACCTGGGGGCTTCATTGTTCCATGGTTACACATCGGCACATAAGTCTCATTCTGTCAGTACAATTTGTCCCAGATGAGACTTTCTAGGGTATAAACTCAAAAAAAAAAGATTCAATATTTATATCTATATTTTGGGGGACAATGTAAATAGTTTATTTCCAACCGTTTTCCTTCCATGAAATGCTATAATAGCGTGCTAACCAGCCACAAACCGGCTAAAACAATGATGAGTCACTGGCTTGCGGTTAAAGCTACCACACCAAAGTATATATACGAGTTAGTTTAGTATACTCGCCACGTTTCCATTGTTTATTTCATACAGACGCAAACAGAATGCCGCAGGGTGTCATCCGTCAAATGCATGATGGATGACATCACAGGATGTTTGTGACCTTTGTGTGTGTGAACATTGACGAAACATGCCATCACCCTGTAAGCACTGATGGTAACACATACCAGCATGGCCACAGTGACCTCTCTGAACTGGCGGGGCAGCCACTTACAACCAGTAAGAATGTGACCCCCCCAAACCACCCAAAAACAAACTGGCCATCAGTCTAGGCCGGGTCCGGCCACTCACTGGCTACCGACCGGGGGCAGCGGGGGTGCATGGGTGTTGCCCCCGCTGCCTCTGGAGTTCAAATGCCGGCGGACCTCTGGAATGCCCGTGGCAAGGATGTGGGTGTCAGTTCCCAACTGGGATGCTCTGCCACAGCAATGGTTCCCAGAGTATCAGTTTCTTGGAACCCCCCCACCCCCCCAGGGATTCACATAAGGGCATGGCTGATGCCAAACCTCCAGCCACTGTTCCCTGGATGCCTCAGCTCTCCTCACTACGTCAGAGAATGCGCCAGAATGGGTCGCCGAGGTTCCGACTACGTAGGATGCAGAGGCGTGCAGGTTGATGCTATAAGGCAGCATTTAACTGATCAATTCTGTCAAAAGGTTTTACTGGTCCCATCCTCACAAATATTTAATATAATTAATAACAAAATAAAATAACAACAATGTTTTAGCTGTGAGTCATTGATTGGATAAAACAAGACATTTAAATATATTTTTTTATTTTGTTTCTAGAAACTTGTCATTTAAATCTTACTAATTCAAAACAGTGGACAAAATAATGAAATTAATGATTTAAATAAATGATTTGTGACTCCAGTAAATACAATCTAAATGCTTCTGGTCTGACACCAGTTAGCTCGACTGCACCTCTCACAGTGAAACTATGTGATTGAATATAATCACAATTATAGCCTCTCATTAGTAACAGAAGGCCAATTTAAAAACTCACACAGCGATGTCGGGTGTTGTACGAGTGACCTCATGGGGACCTGGAAAAACACTTGGTTGGACCACACACACTCCGTGTAAACTGCAGGACGGTCCTGCGTGGTGTTGCACATGCAGGGCGCTTTGCGTTGCTCTGCTCGGTTGCGCGTGGAGCAGTCTGAGAACTCGGTGGCCCAGCATGCACCAGCTGCGCTCCGTTACAGTTGTGGCTGTGGATCTGAAAATGCACTACTATGGTGTCCTGTTTTTGCACGTAGCCAAACTCCTGCCCAGTGGGACCCCGCAGTCAGTGATGGATTGTGGCCTGTAAGAGAAATCCACACATTGTACCTGCAACAAGTCCCACCTGAACAGCTCTGTCTTACAGCGTAAAGAGCGTTTAAGGCCTGTGACAGCGTAAAGAGCGTTTAAGGCCTGTGATGAATTACTGTACACACACACACACACACACGCACACACACACAATGCGTCATGAGATGATGCGACGTTCTCAGGGGAGTAGAAATCCTTCCTGTCGGATTTTGCAATCCCACCTGAGTCATCACAGGGTTTGGTGGAGCTGTCACCACGTGTTAGCTATTACAATGATAATGTCAAACAGCATTAAATCCACAACTTACGACGTCTCTTTGAGTGTGTTTTAGTGTAAATGTTCCTCCTGCTGGCACCTGTTTCTCTCTTAGACTTCACCTGAAAACTTACAGTGACTTTAAATGTTGTCCAAGAGGGATGAGGTGGAAAAATGTAGCAACAAAACTGTACAATAATACATGCCCTCAGTGACTCAGTGCTTCCTGTCTACCCCCCCTATTACAGTCCCTGAAAGACGTGGCCAAGAAGCAAACTACACAGACATTATCTTGGCTCTGAGAAGTAGCCCAGTGTGGCTGGGAGAGCACAGAGCCGTGTTCGGCCTGCTCCAGAGGCACATCCCGGCTCCAGAACTTCTCCCTAAACGCCCCCTGGTTATGATAACGCTGTTAAAGGAAACTCACCAGTGTTTCTGATGGGTCTTCTGTCTCCGTCTCCCTCCGACCGGTGCGTCCTCGTGTGTCGTCCCGGCTGAGATCCCTTAAACTCTTGCCTGTATGACCCCCGACAGAGTGAGCAGGGAGACCGACAGCTGGAGCAGCCGAACACATGCGAAAGGAGGGAGAACAAGAGCAAGAGGCAAAGAGGAGAGAGAGGGACAGCCCATTCTTACCCCCCCCCCTTCCCCGCCTTCTGGCCCCCTGCGCTGCCATCCTCCACACTCCAAACCCCCTCTGACTGACCCCCCAGGATGCAAATTCCTGGTCTGTGGGCCAAATACCGAAATTCTAAATCCATCCAAATCAGCACAGGAGGAACAACTCGCAGATTTACGCAGCCCCCCCCCCCCCCCAGATAATTTTCTTTTTTAAAGGCCCTCCAGCTAGTCCCACAACACACCTGGTTTCATTTAAACTAACCCCCCACAAAAGCCCCAAGCTCTCCCACCCCTCCTCCCCCATTTACCTCCCCATCTATCTATGCTTACCTCCCCAATCTTTTTTTTTTCTTTTTCCATTAAGCAACTAAAGCCCTCACTCTCGTCCAATCTGACAGGCGGGATATTTATAGCAAGGCAGAGAGAAGTTAATGGAATGTGGACAAAAATTAGAGGGGAAGACAGACAGAGTGTGGAGAGCTATTCGGAAAATGTGTCATTTGGATTTACCGAATCCAGCGGCGGTGCTCTCTGGGATGAAACACAGAAAACGTACTATTCTACTACTCTTGACCAACTCGGTTTGTGCGTGACTAATCCATTGCTGCAAGCAGAATCATTTCCAGCATTTTGATCTTTACGTGTGTTGTGTTGCAAACTGGAGGAGACGTTACTTAATCCACACGAATGGTATGCAATCCCTGCATACCTGACTAAACACCTCCAAAGATTTAGTGACACCCACAGCCACAACACTAGAGGGAGCTCAAACAACAACCTGATTACCCCCTTCTGTAGGACCAACATGGGTAAATCATCTTTTTACAATACTGCCACCCAAGGGTGGAACGGTTTGACTCCTGCCCTCAAAACATGCACCTCTTTGGCCTCCTTCAAAACGGCCCTGAAAATACACCTTTTAGGGGGACAGAAACGGAAATAGTCATCGCGACTCTCTCCGGATCAACTCCCCTCCTCCCTTTTTTTGTCCACCTACGTTGCACATATTAAGTGTCCTTGGAATTTATTGTAATTTATTGTTATTCTGCATCTGTGGTGTAATTTATTTTAAATTTATTGTTATTCAGCATCTGTGGTGTAATGTGTTTTTTATTTTTATTGTTATGTTGCATCAATTGAGTTATTGAATATTGGTTTTATTTTTATTTGTATTGTTAAATTTGTATCGTTAAATGTCGATGATTTATGTACTAAGGACTTTCAACGGAAACAAGACCGCAAGGGCTTTTTTGAAATGCTCCTCTTAGACAGGATGTGTGACTGTACCCGTACCCTAACATTCTATCTAATAAATATATTCATCATCATCATTATCATCAGTCTTTATTAGTTTGAGTCTGACTCGATGTCAAGTCGAACTTCAAGGTCACCCTCGCATTTCCTGAGAGATTCAAGACTCTTTGTAAATTACTGCAAAATCAGATTTCAATGCAAGATACTTCAAGAACATTATTAATCAATACTTGCGTTAGAACAATCCTGTTATATTTTTTGTTTCAGAGTTTTGCTTTAAAAATATTTTCGTAACCTTAGAGTGTTTATTGGTCCTGTCTCTGTGGGTGGGGGGGGGGTGGGGCAGAGATGACAGCTGTCATTACGAGGGATGTTGTTAAAAGTCACACAGACAACCCCCCCAACCCCCCCACCGGTGGGTCTCTTACTCCCATGACCACCCGGACACCAAACCCATCGATACACCGTCATGTTTCTAATCCCAAACTCTAAACTTCATGTCGGGATGTTTTGTATCGTCTGTTTCGAAGCATCGTTCGTCGCTCACTGAAGGCTTGACGTCTTCTACGTGTAACGGAGCAGATGAAACAGCAACAGGAAACACAACAGATGAATGACTTCCTTTTATTTACAAGCCAAATTTACAGACACCAAGAGGGCAAACAAGTGGGGTGTAAAAGTCACCCTGCTTGTGCATCGCAGAGAAAACACTAATCAAGGGGCCAAGATAGCAGCTTCAACACGGGGGCGGGGGGGGGGCAAGCCACAAAGACAAAAAGGTTTAGTCGTGATACATTTTGAAGATGCAGCTCTTGATGACGCCCATATATCTGTCCCACACAGCCTGGTGTCTGGGGGGGCAGAAAACAGAGAGCAAACTGTAAGTGAAGTTGTGAAACCTGCGTGAAGATAGTAAATGAGGCAATCTTTGTCGGGGGGGGGGCTACGCTTCTCTTTATGAATATCTCTTTGTGAATCATGTAGTGGTGCGGTGTTGTGTAAACCCTTAACTACATTCCAGAGTTCTTGCAGGAGAAACAAGGTAACTACAGTTTAAGAGAAAAAAAAAAAGCCCCCAGTGGCGAGAAGGGTGACACCCACTGGAGGAACAGGGGCATTGATGCGAGAGAGGGTGGCTACATGCCATTTAATGCTTGAGGGGGTTTTAATGACTGACACACAGTACATCTGGTACTGGTTGTATTTTTAGCGCAGGCTGCCCCCCCCTTGGGGTTTGAAAAACCAGGCTGATTTGCTGACGCACTCAAAATGAAAGCACATGTACTCACTTGAATGTGTCGAGTATGTGTGCAGAGTTGGAGTAGTGAGTGAGGTACAGCTTCATATCTGCTGCCGTCCATCGGTCCGAACGACACGGCTCAATGAACTGGGGAGGAAGAGGAGGAGAGGAGACGTCTCATCACACGACCTAGAAGCTGGAGCTGGACTCGGGAGGGGGGGGGAGGGGGGGCAAACCTTCTCCACAAGATCAATGAAGAAATCTCTGACGTCTTTTGTGTTGGTCAACTTGGAGGCGATGTTCACAAGGGCCCTGGAAAGATTCTTCAAGAAGAGCCGCGGTTATTTCCTGTCACTGTGCAACAGTTGACCTTGGGATTTGATGCTTCTCACCTTGAAATTTGCCTCCATCTCACTGAAAGCTTTGGTCTTCCCTCTGAGAGCAGTGCAGACCAGACTGGACAGAGAACGCAGAAGAAGAGACGTGAAACTCGTCTCTCAGCAGCCGGTGAAAACTCGTCGCTTCTTCTTTGTTACCTTTTGTGTTGATCGAGCAGATCTTTGTCAGCAATTAAAATCTTCAGTTCTTTCAGCTCTTGTAAAAACTCTTTATCAAGATCGACATCCATATCTTCCACCATGTTATCTACAAATAAAACAAATAAAACTGACATGTCAATGTCAGTTTAAAAGGAGCCGTTTTAAGCTAACTGAATTATCCCGAGACTTGAATCGGCACAGGAATCCCTCGTGGGATTCCCGAAGGACCTCTGGTGGTCACGAGGCCGCACTGAAGGAGACAGTCTCCACTGTCACTTATTAATAAGAACCAGCATAAACATCATATCTCCTATTTTGGCATGTGACATTTCTTTTAATACATTTTGTTTTGTTTTTTATATTAATGTTGATGTTTTACCTCTCTGTAAGCCTCAAACGATTTCTCCCTTACATAGACCTTTTAAAATTACATACACGTCTATTACAAATCTAAAGCCAATTTTTTTTTAAATAGCTCACCAACAGCCCCAACCGTCCAGCTGTTGATAAGCTGCCCAGCACAGAACGCAAAGTCCTGGAAAGTGAGATATTGCAGTTTTCTTTTCCCCGTCTCAAAGCGATTGTTGGCAAAGAAAACAATGGCAGCATAATCCCTGCAATAATCAGAGGAGAAATCATTAGCACAAACGAGAGAAGACAATAAACTCGGGATTTTATTACTAAAAGTGCACACACTAGCTTGAATATCCTGAATACTAATCGTCTCAATTGTTGTTTTGTGTATTAGATAACAATGGAACACACGTCTGAACCAACAGCAACTAGAAAAGCACTCGGAGCGCGCTCCGGAACGACATCATAAAGGTAGGTGTCTTTTTTTTTTTCAAACATTCATATGAAAGTTGTCCTTGAAGCACTGAAAACACGTCTTCTCAGTTTTACCTGGCAAGCTTGTCAGAGAGAAGAAAATGCTGGCGAATGTTCTCCACCAGGGGTCCTTTCAGCTCTTCCACAACTTTGAAAACACGTTTGAAGTTGTCAAACTGGAATCGAACCCATGAAGCAAGAGTTTTAGAAACCGTTTTCATGTTCAAAACCTTTTCACATAAAAAAAAAACATCCAGCTGTGCTAATGTAGAGAAACCGTAACCATTATAACGGCAGAATAATAAACGCTAATTTTAATTTGGTTTATGTAATGATGCACAACGTTAGGGCCCCAAGAAAGAATGAGAATTTAACTGTATTCTCCTCGGCGGTTTTTGAGGATATGTGATAAGGCCGTACCTCTGATCAAACGGTGACACTCATAACAGACTCACCTGCCGTCTGCAGCTCTTCAGAGTCACACCTGTCTTGGCGCTGATATCATCCAAATCTTTCTTAGTTCCTTTTGAAAGTTTCTTTCCCAGGACCTCGCGGACAAATGCATCATCAAAAGTGTAATATCTAAACAGGGAAACACAAAGCAGGGCCGGAGGCTATTGTTGAGAATATATTCTCATGCCATGGTTGCGTGCCTGGAGAGAAGAATGGCTAGTTCAAGCAAAGCGTGTGTTTAAAAGCTAGAAAAAGACAGGAACATATAAAAATGGTTGACGATGATACGACTTCAGATCAGGCAGTGGAAACATGTCAGATACCTGAATAAACGAGAGTCTGCTTTACTACCTCTCTATGAGGATGGCTTGTCGATGAGGCGGGATCTGGAACAGGAGCTGGTTGGCCACTTTGGCTGGGCAGTGCAGAAGACGCTCACACATCTGGAAAGTCCTGTACTGGTCCATGGTGTCACTCAGGAGAACATCTGCATTCGCCTCACACTCCTCCATCACTCCTCCTTCTATCCGAACCTTCACCGCATCGTTCACTGTTGAATAAATCAGACAAGGTTGGAGATTTAAAAAAAAAAAAAAAACACTAACAACTGGAACGTAGTTTTGATGCTTTGTAAAAAAAAAAACTAAATCGCATAACATTTCTTAAATTAGAGGCATTTAACTGATGATTAAAAGACATTCTGCAACATGAAAGTCCCTACAGTCGGTAATCTTAATCCATATGACGATCGCATGTGTCTATGCAGGTTGTGGTGGAATATCAAAGACACTATTTTCTACTTTCTTTACCTTAGTTTTCTAAAACATTACAAGAAATGGATGTTGGTATTTTTTAAAAAAGGTAATCTAGAATATGAATCCTCCCTAAATGTAATCAATACTGCTCGCAGAACTATTTCTTTCAGCGTGTCAACACCTGGAACCCATACCCGTGTATCCATCCAACCACAGCTGGTAAACCTCCTCATCCATAATAGTGGTGTTACCGACGAACACGTCCAGCTCCACGGACATCTGCGCGGAGACAGAAAATGCCTCAATAGACAGCGGTTCACGTTAAATAGCGATCGATTCCGCCAGGCTGACGTTACCTTGTTCTGTCCCCAACGCGAAACGATAAAAAAAGAAAATACGGTGCTAAAGAAAACCTATTGTATTTGGTTTAAACCCTCTCCATGGCGTCCTCTGCAGCTTTAGCTAATCTCCAATTACAGCTGCGCAGCAAAGCGAGCAGCGTCGTCCACGAGTTCAGTCCGAGCCAGGAGAAAAGATAAAAGTGTTAAAATGTCTTTAAACACCTTCTCTTTGAAGCGATAGCTTCACTCTGCTGCTACTGGAGCGCAGCGTCAACAGCAGCAGTCAAGCAGCATGAGCTTCCGCTTCAGTGGCGTCACAGGAAGTGCTCTACACGCACCGTGATAAATGCGGCTCCGCGTTTTATTAGAATAAAAAAATCATTGCATTTGGTTTTTTTATTGTTTTGTTATTTCGGATCATCTATTGTTAATCACTAAATGTTTTAACTGAGTTTCATTATTTTTGTGGAGAGCAGATCGTGGGCCAAGGAAAAAGTTAATCAATTTTGAATCAGATCTGGATGTGGAAATTTAGGTTATTTATTTTATTTATTTTTTTATTCTATGCAATGTCATAAAAATATTAATACTCCAATCAACATAAAAAAGAAAATGTTGACAGGGCTACACCCACAAATGAAAACATGTGCTGATGTGGATCTAGTTTATTATAGATTAATGTGAGTACTGCAGATCTTAACAACATAACTGCCCGTCAGTCGGCGCCAGTATTCTCCTCTCAGGAGGCAGCTTTAAGAAGAGGGACACTAGATTTGGGCAGGCGAGTGAGGAGAGTTGTCTCTGCCGTTGGTGCCGAGCTGGGCTTCCTAGACAGAGATAAAGACCCTTCTAAAGCTGCTATCCATCATGGACAATGACCTTCACACCCAGCACGACACATTCATCAGGCAGAGGAGCAGCGGCAGAACGCCGTCTGTGTACTTTTACCCCCAGACTGTCCAATCCCTCCCAGCAGTGATATGGTTGGAAAGATGAATGACTATACGCACCTGCATTCTCACACTAAGTAACAGTTAAACTTGATGTTTCATTCTTTTGCATGCCTCATGCGCTGTTCACCTTGATGCCTTACACTCACCTTGTACTTTCTAGATCGACAATGCGGGCTTCATTAATTAAACCTGTATGCAATTGCTTAGTTTTCAGTTTATTTCTTTATTTCCCAAGGGTCTATGTTCAACGTGTGTGCTCCAATCTATGTTTAAGTTTCTTATTAGTGTATATTTCCCATAAATTCTATTTTTGTATTTATTTTTTTACATATGCAGGCATGGGCAGTTCACAATGATCCACCACAGCTGGATCCAGATCCGGATCAATGGACCTAAATATTGGAGGACAATTAGTAACAGGTACAAGAAGACACCGCCACTAATTCGTAGCTGAGATAATGCAAGTAGATTTTCATCTGGGAAAAAAGGCAAGATGGCGTTTATTTCCAATGTGTGATTATACAGTTTAATAGTGACAATAACTTTGGTGGCTCCTTTCTTTTGTTCATGGGGTTTTACATTTATGTGGCAGAGCGATCGTCGTTCATGCGAGCACACATTGCTCTCTGCGTGTACAATCTGCTCTCTTTTCCTCAGGCGATTAATCTAAATAAATCCGTGCAAATCCCTCCCCTCACACTCTCGTTCTGTTTTCCTGAACATGTCCTTCAAAATCACAACGTAAGGGGAAACGAGTCAGTGTTGCACATCAACACTCTTCTTTTCTAACTTCACACGACACCATGATTCCATTCCCAGCCCCCCCGCCACACACACACACTAACACCCCTACATTGTTATGGTCTCTGTGAAACAATGGAGGTGGAACAGAGTGCGGAAGGATGTGGCTGAATACCTCTGCATAGGAGAGGAAAAAAGGCCTACTGTCACACTTTCCGCTAGTGCTCGTTAAAAAGAGACGAGAACAACCAGGTTACTCGTCGTGTGGAAAACTAAACTGTATTTTAATACATTTAATTTCAATGTAGGAAATACTGTTTCCTACATTAATACTGTTTTCCTCCTGTTTTGCAAATATTTAATTATAGCAAATACATAGATTTATGGTAGGATGTTATTGCTGCACAGTGGACAGATCATGTCTTGTCATAATTTGGATGAGATCTATGAGATGATCGATTCCATTATTTTTTTTTGTCGATTACGACCATGCCCATTAGCGGTCAGTGGTATGAGTGACGTGAGAGCTCGTTGGAAACCTTTAAAGGAAACCGCAAATATTCCGGATTACCCTCAAATTGACGCGTGATGATCAGTAATCATAATGACGGTGATTTCCCGGATATCATTTAAAATAAAACACACAATGTTGAGCAAAAAACTTGTGTTGCTTAAAATAAATATTCGTATATATATATATATATATATATATACACGTCACTTAAATACAAAATACGCAGTTTAGTTACATAAAATCGTATTTTGGCAGAGAAATTTACTCGTTTTAAGAAAACAAATTTGACAATAACTTTTACTTTGAAGGCTGAAAATACGCACTTCCGCTTGAGATCCGGCTTCGCGGTAATCAGACCGTCGGGGAAGCGGCTGAGGCGGACGCGGTTGCGATAACAGCCGGAGAGGAGGAGCCGGGATGCGTTCAGGTTTACAGAGAACCATCACTTGATGGGATTTTATTTTACTTTTATTTATTTTTTTAAATCTAAAGAATGAATCGTTTGTGAACACCCCCCCCCCCCCCCCAGCCGAGGGACGCCGTTCATCCAACCGTTTGAAGTTAAAATGACAGCGACGTAAATATTTGATCGATCTGCGCATCCTGGATTAAACCGTTAAACGGCGAAGAAAAGCATCGAATCCCACGGAGAGGAGGTGAAATATGCAAAGTGACCATTTTGGAGGCCTGTGGATGATAATACAGCCTCCCGCCACACATTGATGGTTGTGCTTTTTTTTTTTTTTTTTTTTTATCACCCATCATTGCTTTCAGCCGCAGCGCCCCTGAAGAGAACCGTAAAACGTCTCCGGTTTCCGCTTCACATCGGCCTCCGGTGCCGCCGCGACCTCACACATGACAAATGAAAACGAGGACGCTCCCATCTCGGCGCGTCTAATATAGTCTCAGGCACGTTTTTTTTTTTTTTTTTTTGGGGGGGGGGGGGGGGGGGGGGTGTTTATAGTATCCTTTTGAAATGGGCAGCGACGGCGAGGTGATAAACAGAGAGCTGTCAAAGATGTCCGACGAGGATTTGCTGGCGTGCCCCAAAGAGGAGCTGCTGAGCCGGCTGCGTAAAGAGGAGTCCGCCAAAATGTCAGCTCTGATCCAGCGGGGGCGGCTGATCAAGGAGGTGAACAAACAGCTGCAGGGACACCTCCTGGAAATCCGGGAACTGAAAGTCATCAACCAGCGGCTGCAGGAGGAGAACGTCGAGCTGCGGGATTTGTGCTGCTTCCTGGACGACGACCGGCTCAAGGTGAAGAAGCTGGCCCGGGAGTGGCAGCTGTTCGGCCACCACGCTGCCAAAGTGATGCGAGAGGACCTGGGCGGCTACCTGAAGAAGCTCGCCGACCTGGAGCGCATGCAGGACGGGCTGGTGAAGGAGAACGTCGACCTGAAGGAGCTGTGCCTGGTCCTGGAGGAGGAGTGCGTCAGCAGGAGCGACTCCAGCCCGGGGGGGTCCAGCGAGCTCAACCTGCCCTGCATGGTGGCCCGGGATCTGGGGGATGGGAGCTCCAGCACAGGCAGCGTGGGAAGCCCGGATCAGCTTCACCTGGTGTGCTCACCTGATGATTGATGACAGGTTCTTATCAGCGGGGGGGGGGGGGGGGGGGACGTGTGTTAACGTTAAGGATTTTATGAAGACTTTGATAGATGTTTGCTAGATTATTATGTTTCTGAATTTTACAGTGTTTTTTTGTAAAAAAAGAAAAAAAAAAGAATCTTTTTGGGAAATTCCTCTTTTTCAGTGGTCTGTTGGTTAAAAACAAATTGATCAGAAAGTGGGTCTATGTATAAATTTATCTCATGCACTGGACTAGCCTACACTGGTAGACGCCTTTTTTCTATTGCACTGGACAGCATTATAATGAATCTTTAAAATCCCGAGATCAAAAGATTCATTTCAATGCAGTTCAATCCAATGAGCCATATTTAGTCCACTGATTTCCAACAGCACTGAAATAAACGAGTCGCGGTTGAATGAAAAATATGTAACTATTTCATATTTGCTTTTGCTATAGATGCCCAATAATGTGTAATATTTCATGCACTCTCTTCCTCCGGATGGGATTTGGAGTCCCAAACGTGCATGATGATTGTCCTAGGCCTGTTAGCCAGTATGATGCGACGGCCCTTTGGGTTTACAGTGGGTGGGGTGGCTGAGCATAATAAAGGTAGAGCCATGGGCAGAGCCAGCACACCTGTGAGGGGTTTGGATCAGACAGATATCCTTGGACTTCACTGATGAAATCAATGTTATGTCTTTTCTTCTTTTCTTTATCCAACTGGGATTTCTTTATCTCAAACTGAAAGGTTCACAAGTTTGAATGATTTTCTATATTTTATTCAAACCAAGGTGTTGATTTTTAATTGCATTGCTGTTGATGTTAAATTGGCATATCACAGACTATAGGCAAGCCTCGCCAGCCTTTCCTGGAACTCGTGCTTTGTATTTTACGATGCAACATGAGGGATAATCTTAATGTTGACCCTTCCTTATCCTTTATCTGTGTATTAAATAGTGTTGCTAACCGTTTTCAGTTTAAATCCTAGGTGATGCAGATGGATGAGAGAACTTTCTTGGGGGGGGCTATGTTCATTGTGGATTGAAGAGCTTTAAATACAATGGGTATGACACTAGTTTGTGCTGTTCTGTCTTTGTGAAAGAAGCATTCATGCACATTTACATGACATTCATGGTCTGAACCAGATGTGGCATTCTGTTAATGACATAAAGGCCTCACAGCTATCTGTTTTATTTTTAGATCTATATTTGTACAGTGTGGAGAGTTTAAGAGGGCAGTGAATACTCTGGTTTCCAGCTCTAACCCCATTTGGCAGAGCAATCCAATGCTCCCTGACCCCGTGTGTGTATCAGCATGCGGTTTGCTTCATTTTTGGAAAATGGAGGAACAGAGAACACAGTCTTTTCAACCATCAGTCGAGTTTGTAAGTACATATTTACGACAATAAGCCTTTGGTTTGTAATTTATTTACTTGATTAGTCTTTAAATGAAATGTCAAAAATGAAATACGGGCAATTTGATTTACAAAAGTGAAAAGTACTTCTTCAGTTTGTTTGTTTTGATCAAACAAAACACAAACATTTAGACATCACAGACGATGGAAGTGGAATATATTCAATCATCATTTTCCCTTGATGAACTACAGATTAATATTCTGTTGATCAACAGGTTGATTATTTTGTGTTATTCTAATGTCTCTTTTTCCACATCAGAATTATATTTAAAAAATATATTTCTTTAAATGCTTAATTCTAACTTGAATCTGCTGTTTTTGACATGTGTTTGACATCCTGTTTTATATCACCCTAATATTACAACATCACAGTATTACACATTTAGGAACCATAGTATAGTTTATTTTCTGCGAAGTAACACAAAAGTAAGGCACCGCCCCCCTAAAACAGATCATTTGACAGAATAAACACTACCAAAAAATATATTACACTCTCAAAAATAAATATATGATCAAACATTAACTCCTACGGCCCAGCCTTAGTGGTCAATAAGTTGCATATAAAATATTAGGATTCTCAACAGATTAATAAAACTAAAAATAGCTACTATTTCCCTTGGTGGAGGTTTATAAAGTGTTACCTTACAATGTTACATGACAGCGTAACAATTAAGTGCCAAAGTACACAAAATGATCACTATTAGTATATTAATAGTTCTAAATTGTACAATTATTTCTGTAGAAAGCTTGAATAATTCTTAAGAGAATGTATTCTACATGCAGTGCTTTCATATTAAACCCCAAACATGATATCTTATTGTTTTGAAAGAAATACAGACTTTTAAAACTAAGAGTGTAACATTCACATCTTGATAAGGCCGCTAATCTGCGTGTCTCGGTACAGAGTCAACTCTCTGCGTAGATTAAATGCACTAATCTAATCTTGAAATGTTAATCTGAATAATTGTGTTCACTTCGTCACACGCATTCCGACTGCAGGCAAACTGAGCATTAGCGTTCCGATGCCTGTCACAGAGTGAGGATGGTCGGCGAGTGCAGGGAGTGATCTGATTGGTCGCCGCTGCTGCTGCTGCGGCGATAAGCGATACCACAGGTCTCTCGGGCGTGAGATTGTGGAGCGCCTCCCTGATGTGATGGAGCATGGGACGAGGTGGAGGGGTTCGTCGTGTCCGGCGGGGCCGATGGGTAGGTAAAGACCATCCCGGATGTGAAGGCCGTCATGGACGGCGTGGATGTCAGCACTGGGGTGTGGAGCGACTCCGATTCAGTGACGACGGCAGAGGAGAATGATGTCACGGACTTGCTAGGGAGAGTTATCTTGGGTTTGGGCTTATCCATCTTCGTCGGCGGCTTTGAGCATCCAGGTATGCCGAAGTCGCCCGGCTCTATTTTGACACCCCCCATGGAGGAGACGGACGGATTTGGGTCAGAATCCGATTCAGAGTCCTCTATTTTACAAATGGGACGGTGAGCCTCCAGAACCAGCTCGAGCTTGTCCTTTTCCTTTTGTAGTTGAGCTATTTCCTTCTGCAGATGGGACTTTTCATCCTCCAGCTCATCAGTCTCCTACATTAAGGGGAAAGCACAGAAAGGCGCATGCGTTTATGGAAATGTTCAGTTGCTTAATTGGAAACAATAACGTGTATTTCATGGGTTCTTCACGTTTGTGCAACATTCACTCACTTTTTGCAACGTGTCTGTCAACTCCCGACGGCGATTACGACATTTTGCCGCCGCCAGTTTATTACGCTCCCTTCTGATCCGACGTCTCTCCAACTCCTCGCGTGATAACTGCGGTGGATGGAAACAGAGGTAAATATAAATATTAAATATATTAAAAGAGGTGAGCTGGACAAAGTTAAAAGACTAGAGTCTAAATCCGATTTAATACTCAGTCAGATTGCGAAAAAACCTTTTTGCTTTGAGGAGGGAAAAGTCATTTCAAAATGTCCTAGGTGGAAATGTTGGGATCCCGCCGCATGCAGCCGGGCTCATGAGAAACAGCACGTGTTGGCAGTGAGTCATCACAGCCTGGGGAGCTGAATGACTTTGACATGTCGGAGCTTTTGTGCTTTTGTAACACCCTAATTTTGACTTCACCCCCGTCCCGTGCTGAATAAGTGCCGTTCATCCAAAGTTTCCCGCCCTTTCGGGATGATGAGTCATTGTCAGGCACTCGTGGTGACTCAGGTCTGAGTCACAGATACTGACTCGCCCCTATGAGTCACATGACAGTCTACTCCCTGTACCAAATGCGAGTGCAACTCAGAACAAACAGTGACTGGGATATGTGCCAACATATGTGCCTGATGAAACCACCTCTGGAGTGCTGACAAATATGAAAGTGTTTCATAAGGGTATTGTATTTAATTGCGTCACTTCTACATCTGTGCTATCTTGCTCTGACTTGAAAGACTGCTCTGTGAACAAAGAGCTGATATTTTCAAACGGTGTGTCGAAGGTGGGTTTAATATTGACTCAAACTTAATCTGAGAATTTTGGCGCAGGCGTGCCTCTGGAAAGTCAATGTTCTGTTTTCTTATAATGTACAAATTCAAAACATAATTAAACAACACAGGCAAACAATCTTTTTTTTTTTCTACATCATACTCTTCCCTCGAAAAAATACTTTTATGTGTAAGTCCAAAGGAATTGACTGAACTGTGTCATAGAGTATTACAGGATATTACTCAGAAATCTTTCAGCAGCTACCTCACTCCTCCTCGAGGGGAAATGTTAATCCCAAGAGACCTTTTATTTTCACCTAGAATGATATTTTAGTTAAACTGGATGAATGCAACTAAACCAAAAATAAACAGCATCTCTGAAATCCTTTTAAGACCAAATGTCCTATCATTTATTGAAGTAGAATGTTCTTACATGTTCTTCACTCCAGTGCCTTGTTGAAACAGAAGCATTTGCCGCTGCTCTTATGACCCCACGTCTGAGCTGATGGGAATGGGAAGGCGGTGGTCCCAGTGGCCGGGCCCCTGACGTGGTTGGATAAGGAGGTACTGAAGAGTGCGAAGGGCCCGCTGCATGCATGAAGGAGGGCTGGACCAGCCACTGGAGGTCCTGATTGGTTGTAATGGCATTTAGGCTTGGTACAAATTGGCTGCTTCCAGCCATTGTAAATTTCTATGAAAAAAATATATATAAAAAAGAAAATGTGGATCAAGTTAGTGCACAGGTGGATCTAAATCAAACATATGATCAGAAAATATATACTTTCTGTAGTCAAAGTGCAAATTAATGGTAGAATTAAAATTCAATCGGGTTTTTATACACAGACAGAATAATAACTTAATAATATCACATGTAATAAGGAAATAAACCGCAGTAGAAATTCCTTTCCTATTGCTTAAACATTTACTCTGCTACAGTTTGACTTGTTATCTGTTGTCCGCGTCCCGGATCGACCTGCAGCCCCCGTCCAGCCCACACCTACCTGCTCCGGTTGGGTCGCTGACGCGCTGGCGCTTGTAAGCGACGCAGAGTTGGACCCAGAGACGTTGCCGGTGTACGGCGGGTTGCCTCCTCCTTGACTCCCAAAGTTCCGATACATCCTCCCCTGTTATAAAGACAGCAAATAGGATCCAGATGGGGTTATAAAAGCCCTCGGCGCTCACAAACGCCTCTCAGATTGAGTTCCAATTCGAATTTTGGGGGTAAACCCACCTTATTGCGGTAAATCGGTAGAGTCCAAGCGGTTATGTTTTCTAGGGGGAGCTGAGAAGGAAATATCGCGTTGTTTTTTCCCCAAACGCTCCGATAGGTCGAAAAACAACTTTCGGTGGATCGTCTTGTGTGTGGTTAAAGATAGAGAAGTCAAAGTCTGGCAATGATTGTGAGGTTGTAAACTCTTAAAGCGGCAATAACTGTTTTCCACGCCCCTCCGCTGTTACGGGAAATAGTGCTGTCTGGAATCTCTCGCGAACCTCCTCGCGTGATGACGTCATTGACCATATTTGGTGAGAGTTTCCTCCAGAGAGTAGCAGGGATTCCTCAGGCGAAAAAAAAAAAAGACGACGCACGTGCTGTTTTTCCTCGTTAAAATATGATTTAGTCTGCGACGCCAGTCTGATAGGCTGATGTGACGTGTACGATATCATCGATATAACTTTTAAATCACTTTAAGATTACATTTGTTGTGGAAAATGCTAAGTGGGTAATACAGTGATCTTTTCATTGATTTAAACATTTGCTAAATGATAAAGACATTATTACATGTTAGCAACGTCAACAGACTTGGATTCATAAAGCTGAGTTACAGTTACAGTTAAAAAAAGTTTTATACAGGCAAGTTGTATCAGTGAAATATGTACTGTCAGGTTGAAAGTACTGTCTACTACTACTAAGTTAATTATATGTAAAAGTAAAATTAATTACTTTAATTAATTAATCACTGAATAGTTAAAATAATATTTTATAATTATCAATACATTTTGTAAACAATTAATTTTGTAAACTACTAAGTCTTTTGCTGATTTTGAGGTAGGTCAGCATTTTCACTTCACATTTCAATCAAGTGATTAATGTAAGATTAAATTAAACATGCAGCTAACTAATATATAATATTACTCTAATAATACTTGTGTTAATGTAAAGGATTCAAACAAAGCACTAACACCTTTAAATAGGAAGAGTACATTTCACAGTTTCTTTTTCAACTCTGACAATACTTAATACTCTTATAAAAAGTGGAAAAACTGTAAGAACATTTGCCGCTCTTATGAAATGGAAGTAGGCAAAGAAGGGGAATGCGTTTAATTGTCCTGAGGTTTTTGGCAGTCACTCTCACTTTACAAACCGCATCAATGTTAGAATGCCTGTGGAGATGAGTCATTGGATTTTCACGACGCTGCTCAGTTATTTCACCATTCAATTCATCAACATTTTTTTTTTATTGCAAGCACAATATGCTAACCAGTACATCTTTAAAAATGCATGCTGTAGATTCAGTAAGCTTAGTCTGACACAACAGCTGCTGACCTTGCAGTCTCTGAGGAGAGAGTTCCCGGCAAGGCCAGGTTTCTCATATAGCTGCTCCCTGTTGAACTAATGGCTCACATTACTGCTAATTCTTTTCTGAGGAATAAGGATTACGAAAAGAGCCCCTAGAAATGACAGTTTCTTTGGCGCATGAAAAAAAAAGTATATTTTCAAAATTACGGAATAAAAAAACCTACAGATTAATTATCAGCTATTAAGAAATCGAGACATTTAATTGTGGGGTTTTGTCTCCCCATAATTTATGAATGAGAGGCGCAACGAGGAACAAAAACTGAAACAGCCAAGTTCATGACACTGAAGAGGACCGAGGTCTGTTGTTCATTGTACATGTGACCCATATTTCTGATTTCAACAATATTGCACCATCTGCTAATGAGCACACACATGCACAGTGTTTTTAGCTTTTTTCCCTTTCAATGTGTTTGATGGTGTCATGTGAAGTTTATGTAGGGTAAAGGTTGGCATCCGATGACTAATCTTTCAGGAATGCAGGGATGACACGCTTGCCGCTGTGACTTGTCACAACTTGTTAGATATCCTTTTACCTTGATGACAAAATCATTGAGCCACTCTTTTTTTTTTTTTTTTATCTTTAATTTGATTAGAAATGGTCTTCTTAACAGATATGCTCTTTTTGACAAAAACATTTCAGCACATTTATTTTGCATGTCAGGGTCTGAGAATAATGTTGGTTTCTCATTGACTCCACATTTTCACTCTGAAAATCAAGATTTTCTGGTGTATTCTGGGGATAAATTTCAGGACCAATTACCACTTCTTCACATATTTTCACATCCAGTTCACAAACATGCCTCTCATACACTTCCATTTATTTGGTTTGAACTACTGTGTCAATTCATAGCCAGTACCACGGACAGAACTATATTATTTTGCTTTGATTATAAAGTATTTTTAAATAAGACAGGTCTGAATTACAAGGTTATGGTTTTTGTCAGTATTGTAGACAGGCTCTGCCTCTCTTATATGCACATGTCATAACTTTAACTGATGCTTTTTATTTAAAATATTTTAAAAACAATTTGTCTCCCAATAATACAAATGTAATGTTCTCACTGCAACTCCTTTTCTGCAGTAAGTACATCATAGAATGTATAATTTATTGTCAGCTTGTATGTAGTATAGATGCATTAGCCTTGAAAGTAACAGGGGTGAAGTAGGAGTACCCATTTTGAAGTAATGTCTATTAACCCTTTAAAGCTGAGTGTATCATGTTTGACACGCTTGGCTTTTTAGGGTTTTGACACTTCTACATCATAAGTTTTAATATTTAGATTTTTCCCCCCTGAAAACCCTGATGTGTACAATCAGACACATGCATTTGCATTTTTATATTATATATATAAAATAGTAAAACTAATTATAAAGTAGATACAATAAAGATGCACAGCCTAATAAGTATCAATACACAAATTTAAGTGCTGTCCCAAGCAAATACCGGTACCTTGATTATGTAAATAAAAAGTTGGATAGTCGGGGTTTAATGTAAATATGTACTGCTCAATAGAAAAATGCACTGGCCTTTAATCAAAATTTGAAGTCATGAGTGCAAAACTTATTTTAAAAAGTAAAAAATATTATATTTGCCTATAATATTTAATATCACTGGTTATCTTCAGAAACAAAACCGAAGACATGAAAACGGTGCAAAACGTTTTTTCAAAAGGAAAAGCGATTTTCAAATTAGTTGACTGTTTAAATGCATTGAATTTGTGTAATCCTTCAGGTCAGATGGCTTCCTAAAACGTTACATTTGCGGTTTAATAACATCCGCGTGTGTGTAACGTTGAACTCTGAACTGTGTAACGTTGAACTCTGAACTGTGTTTTCTGCCACGCAGGCACGCTGAAGTCAACCAATCGCTGCGGCCGTGGGCGGGATCAACCCCGACGGCACCGTAGCCACGTAGCTAGCTAGCACCGTTAGCTGTTGTGGTGAGTGAGCGTTCAGTCGTTATTTAAATAGAAGAAAAAAATAACAAACTCACCTCTTGGATTACTCGTATGAAGATTTTTAAATGCTACTGCTAAATATATTGTCTTCATCTGCACGGTATGAGTGAACGCGTATAGAAAATATGTTATTAGCTTAGCTCCTGTGGCTAGGAAGCTAGCAGGATAAGCATTAGCATAAATGTGTTATAAGCTTTGGCAATATCTCATTATTTGGTGCTTTGGAAATGAGTCGTTATCTAATACCGGCGTGGGTTATTTAGCTCACCAGTGGCCTTCTATAACGTTCACTAAATATATAAATTAACCAACACGTAAGCGAGATAAGTTAATCACGTCTCATTGTTTTTATTATTTTAAGCTAACGTAAACGGACGTCGCAATGGAATTGCCACATCATGGGTACAGAGCAAGTAAGTGGGAATGTGAATCATGTATGTAAAATCAAGCAAAAGTATCCAGTGTTAGTCAGCTTCTTATTTCTGAAGCAATGAAGGCCCACTTGGGCCTATATTATATCTTGTTTAAGACATGTAAAATGATCATTTAGGATGTAGATCTCTATCAGTTTATATTGTGGACGGTGACCTATAATCAAGTGAATATTATATTTTATCAGATGTTCAATTGCCATCACTTAGTCCATAAAGTCCGTCTTTTCCCCAGCTAAACCAAGAGCCCGTGCTGCCCCCCCCACATCCGATTCCATCCTGTTTGAAGACACCAGTTCTGCATCCCTGGCAATGAGCAGTCAAGGATACTACACTCCTGGTTACAGTATGGGAGGACACACCAATGACATGCAGGGGGGTGCTGAGGTGAACAACCTGTTGACTGACCCAATGGCCAATGCAGCGATGATGTACGGCTCCTCTCTAGCCAACCAGGGGAAGGACATGGTTAACAAAGAGGTGAGGTGGGACAACGTCGAGCACGCACATTTAAATGTGCCGGTAACAGTCTGGAGTCTCGCGAGCTGTAAGACCTGCGTCTGAACAGGAATATAGAGCGATTCGTTTCCGAACTCTCAAAGAAAACAAATTCTTCTTTCATGCAATTTTTTTTATGTCATTCAGTTTTTTTTTTTTGTCTCAAAAAATTAATCAACAAGTTGTTTGCGTAAAGTTTTTCTGCACACACCAGGTGCAGTCTCCTGTACTTTGATTTTTAGCACCTATCCAATCTTTATTGGTCAGATTTAATCACATTTAGAGCCTCTTTACATTCACAAACTTGGAAAGATAATGTAGGATTTTCTTTGTATTTTCTTAATGGGCAGGTTTCATTCAAACATATATTTTTCTGATCCATTTCGTCATTTAATCAAACAGTAAATTCCTTTGGTCAGGATTAAATAACTACGTAAATAAAAGTATTACTCATTGACGCCACGAATGAAACTGTTGTTCTACTGGATTGGCAGCCTTGACGTGCTTGACGCTCAAAGTACGTAGACTTGATGTCACGGCCTCCTTTAGCAAAGGCAACGACACAGACCGTGTTTTTTTTTTTAATCTGGCAGGATGTCACTCTTCTTTTGTGAATATAACATTTGCGCTTTTACCTTTCAGTTCAGCCGGTTCATGTCTGTGAACAAGCTGAAATACTTCTTTGCTGTGGACACAAGATATGTTTTGAAGAAGCTTATGATCCTCATGTTCCCATATACACATCAGGTAAAATAAGCCAGACCCTTTCATTCCATCGACATACAGAACAAAACAGAACATTTTCATCATCTCAAGACTGCATGATAGTAAACTGGTATCTTATTTTCAGCCATTTAATCACTCCTCTTGTTTTATTCATGAGCGCTGTGAGCCCAGTAAATTCACACAGCTCTCAACTTATGCAGATTGTAAAATGAAGTCGCTGCTCTAAACGTTTCGTACCCTGATAATGTGTGCTCTCCTCACAGAAGCAGGATCGAGTAGCGTTTACTGTCCGTACCCAAGTGCCATGTAATGCGTCTTAATATTTACACCCATTATGGGGTGGTCGTAATTGTGTGAGTTATTCATGTTTTATTAAGGCCTGATCACAAATCACGGAGCTCTTTGCTTCCTTGGGAAATGTTTTTACCATTTTGTAAATGAATTGATTTTATGTCTTCACATCCGACTACAGACAAGTAGTAGTATTTGAAAGTAACAACAAACGTTGTGTTTGTTTCTTGGTAGGACTGGGAAGTTCGCTACCACCGGGACACTCCACTGACTCCCAGACAGGATGTGAATGCGCCTGATCTTTACATCCCAAGTCAGTTTTCTATAAATACTAAATGATCAGTATTATAACATTTTGCAGTCCTGGGTATTTATGATTGTGTTTATTGTCTTATAGCAATGGCTTTCATTACTTACATTTTACTCGCTGGGATGGCCCTCGGCATTCAGAAACGGTGAGTAACTCGATCACAGTAAACATGTTCCTGTCGACTATTCCTCATAAAGAATGTGTGTTGTGTTGATGCTCAGGTTCAGCCCAGAGGTTCTTGGACTGTGTGCCAGTACCGCCCTGGTGTGGGTCATCATCGAGGTCTTGGTGATGATGTTGAGTTTGTACCTGCTGACTGTACACAGCGACCTCTCGACCTTTGACCTCATTGCCTACAGTGGATACAAATATGTTGGGTAAATGCCTTGTTATATTTAGGATCAATTTTATTTCGTTTTTCTGACTAAATATTGCTACTTTGAGACCAAAGCTCAATTGTATTTGTCATATCCAAATATTTGTGAATAACTGATCACTTATTTCAAAAGTAACGTGGACCCTCTGTCTCCTTTTAGGATGATCTTTACAATCTTGTGCGGCCTGCTGTTTGGCACTGATGGTTATTTTGTGGCCCTTGCATGGTTCTCTTGCGCCCTCATGTTTTTCATTGTAAGTATCGTCAGCCTTAATATTACAAAAACAAATGATCAATGATAACTGATCTCTAGCCCATCTGAAAAGTGTATTTATTGCACTCCTGTCGTTTGTTTTACTCTTGAGCCAAAATATTGTATAGAAAAAAAAAATACGCGTTCGTAAAAAATACATTTATCACTCATCAGAAAAACCTAGAATAAACTTCTTATTCAATATAATTCCAGCATAATTATCAGATCAAAACTATTGATTTTTCACACAGACATGAAGGAGCTCTAGTCATTTAACTCAAGAAAATCAATGTTTCCCAAAATCTGGAATTTTTTGTGAATCAAATCAGCGTTGTGACTTTCTTACTTGTTTTGCTTTGATTACATTCTGAATAATGTCGCTGTCTTCATAGGTTCGATCTCTGAAGATGAAGATCCTCCCGTCTCTCTCTTCCGACTCCATGGGAACCGGACCAAGTGCCAAACCGCAACTCCGCCTTTATATCACCGTGGCTACCGCGCTCTTTCAGCCAATCATTATATATTGGTTAACGGCTCATTTGGTCAGGTGACCACGAGGGGTTTTATAAGCCGAACAACGCGGTTCTTCAGTGCCCTTGTATGCTGTTTTGTTGGAAAACACAAAACATGCGGAGTGTTGAATTCCAGTGTTGAGCTTTTCAAATGGACGTGTTAATGATGAAGTGGTTTAAATAAACGCAGTGGAAGTCTGTACTCTTCTGCAATGAGTGCACGGTAACGGTGACATACTCTTATTTCTTGGCCACCTTACTTTGAAAACAGATTTTCATCATGTCATGTGTTTGATCAGTAAGTTTCCCTTTTACTTAAAATGTAGAAGCTTTGCAGTATTTACCTCACAAAGTAGAAAAGCACATTACACATATGATTGGAGTGTCACTTTTTTGGTATGGTAATGTGCTGCATTTATTTCCTTTATCTTCTAAGTCCTGGGTTTTATTTATCTGCCTTTGACAAAATATGTTTGAATTTATTTTTTTTAGAAAAAAATAAATTAAGCTTTGTGCATATAATATTGACCAGTTTCTGAGACTTATTGATCCCAGTATTTAATCTCTGATTTATTTTTGTGCTATCTGATATTTCCTCTTTGTTCATTAATTATTTCGATTCTTTCTCTTTCATATGTGGTTGAATAACTGAGCAGCACCTTCGTAATGACTTCAGTTTAATAACCTCCCACAGACATAAATGTGTTGGTACTGCAAGGTTCAATAATTTAAACTTCTATACAGAAAATCTATTTTTTGCTTATTTCTTTATTGGTGTACATTTTAAAAACCGTGTGTGTTTTTTATTTTTATTTTTTACACCTTACTGAAGGGATAATTTCTTCAGCCCACCATTTCACTCCTGCCTCGCCGGATTTCCTCGGTGGTGGGGGGTGGGAGTGTTTATTATGCACTACTGCCCTCTAGTGTTCGCTGGAGCGATTGTACGGCGCGCGCGCGCCCGGGAGCGTTCACTTTTCAAAGCGTCCATGTCGTTCCCATGGAAACTTCCGACGGCAACAGAGCACCAGAAGCAGAGGGCTGTTCGACTCCGATTCGAGTCTGAACGCTCGAATGTCACATTTAATTCTATAGCAACGCGTTCCGGACACTGAGAGGAGATCGGGTCTGAGTTATCGCTCTGGTGAGTAACCGGTTAAAAGTGTTTATCGTCATCGAATGGGAGGAAAACGCGGCTTTCTTTACGAGATGAAACTTTATATTCTTCCGCCATTTCCCAGGCGGACTCCTTTGCAGAGCCATGTGGAATCGCACACAAACTACGAGTTTCGTATTTGCATACAATAACTTAATTATTATTTTGTTAAACGCATTAAATCGACGCCAGCACAAACTTTGTATCTGTATAGATGCTAGCAAAAATGGCTTTAGGAGACCGACTACGCTGGACTTTGATCGATGCCCATCAGAGCTAAACGGATAGCTAACATTTAACTGAATCACTTTTTTCAACCCAACATTTTTTTCATTTAATTTTTTTACATTAGGTTAGGCTAGGTTAGGTATTTATTTATTTCAGGCAATGACAAAAAGCAAACAAAACAAAACAACCCGTGCCACATCGCACTAGCCACATTTAAACAATAAGTAATAAGTAATAAGTCAATTCAGCCTGAAAGGGAGTGGGAAGGAGAAAACGTATTTAATCCCACCCCTATTTATCATAATATATAAACATAACAAGTTCCTCTATTTCAAACTCCAAATCATATCGACAACAACTATATGCACTGTATTATTTTGAAAAATACAACAAAACATCGGATGAAACTAGTTAAATTACAAAATAATATTTTTTATTTATGTATTTCTTCATTATGGTGTTACCATGGTGAATCTAGAGTTGTTTATGTCTAACCTGTTCGAAGGTATTTTGGGCTCCTGACTTCATTCCTTGGTGCTCGCCTTTAAACCTCATTTATTTGACTGATTTCTTACCTCCATTCATTCCTGCAGTGGCACAGCTGAATCACCCTGGAGGCTCTACCTTGGAAAGATGGAGACCGGTTTTCTCGCGCCGTCACCTTCGTCGCCACGTCCAACGTCTTTCGGAGCGTCTCCGCCGTTCTCCTCACCGCGACAGAGCGGCTGGAACGCCTGCGCTTCACTCCCCCTGGTGCCCGTTTCATCCCCCCCATCCCCTGCCTCGCTTTCTCCAGCAACGGCTGAGTCCATCCACCCGTCCTCTCCTCTTTCACACTGCGTAGCAACTCAGTGCCTTGAAGGGCCGAACACGGAGCACCTCATCCCGGGCAACGCCTCAGACCAAGATGACCTCACCTGCCTCAGCTGGCTGCATCAGAGGGGCAACCTGCTACCTCTGCAGCCTCTCACAAAACCCCCCCCACTGCCTCACTTAGAGTCCTCACTGCCTGCCCATCCTCCTCCTGCTGCCGCGTCCAAGCCACCGTACTCCTTCAGTTGTCTGATCTTCATGGCGATAGAAGATTCGCCTGACAAGAGGCTTCCAGTGAAAGACATCTATGACTGGATTGTGAACAGTTTCCTCTACTACAGGACGGCCTCTGGAGGCTGGAGGAACTCTGTCAGGCACAACCTGTCCCTGAGCAAAAGCTTCCGTCGCATTCAGAGGGACAAGAGCCAGGTGGGGGACGTGACTCTGTTACCACGGGGACACTGGGTCTTTTAAGGGTTAAATAAATTACTATAGGACAGAGGGTCAAGCATCCATATATAAAAGCATCAATCTTTCAGCAAATTACTTCGGGGGAAAGTATTACGCGTTAATGTTTTTACATCGTCTAGCGCAGTCATGGGCAAACTACGGCCCGGGGGCCATATGTGGCCCCTTGGGGTTTTTAATCCGGCCCGCCGAACTTGTCCAAATGATATCTCAATATTTTATTAGAATTAAACCTCATTCATTTTACCTTTTTAAGATTATCTTTTTATTGTCATTATGTTTTAGACTTTTTATACTGCAAACACACAACGAAATTCCACGCGAGTCAAAAAGTTTCCCCCCCCCCCGGTCTAGCGTGTTGTTTTTGTTCAGGTCTAATGTGCTTGTGCGGACTATTACGGTTTTAACGTCTCCGTTGTTTTGTGTATTCGTGTAGTCGGTGGGGAAGGGGTCGCTTTGGTGTGTGTGTCCAGAGTATCGTCCAGCACTCATCGCGACGCTGAGGAAGACCCACAGCTTTCACAGCACCAACAGCAACCTAATCAATAAGCCTGCACTGTGAGTAGAATCGCACCGTTCACACGCGGAACAGGGGCACAAACAAACAACTTTCTAGCATCAGCAATTAAAAAAAAAACAAATAATATTAAACTTAACTTATTATTATACATTAATATTATAAATAAGTAAGAAACAAGCCGCTCCTTAATGACACAAAATAATTAATGAGAATGTTTGTGTCGTAGGTCGCATCACTAATTGTTGTAAATGTGCCAGCATTGAATTTCAGACAAGTTGGAAAGGGGCCAACGAAAGAGCGTCTATTATTAAAGACTTGAACCCGACTTGGGAAATTCGACAGATAACAAGGCTAATTGGTAAATTGTGATTGTTTATGGGGCATCGCCGAGAGAGTCATTCACAGCTAAGGATGTTCAAACACGACTGTTGTGCGTACGGGATGAGCCCTCGGGCGTAGAAACTAAAACAACCCGTTTGTAATTAACCTTTTTTTACAGTGTCGCATCCTTTTTTGGAAGCGGCGTTATACTGGATGATGAAAACGACTGGCTACCTGAAATGGATCAATCTTTTGCTAATATTGTTTTTTTTTTATCAATATTGAGTATTCATGATGAAATAGTTGAGGAAAATAGAAAATAGATAATATTGATAAAGTATTAAATGTAGTAAAATACAAAAATATTTGCAGCCACCAACTATTCATGTATGAAATTAGCTGCTTTTAAAAGTTTTTTTTTTGAATCAATAATGTTGAATCTTTTGATAAGTGGTTGGACGAGACACGCAATCTGAAGACTTGGTCTTTGACTCCTGCTTAAATGTATTTTTAGTTGTATTAAATAGAGTATATTTGTGTTTGTTTTTCTGTAACGAAATAATTTTGATCCCTGAAATAGGGATTTGGCTCTAAAGAGCGGGGTCGTTCTGAATAATTTAACCTTTGGATCGTGCTGCTGAACTGAACTCTGAACTGTTTCTGTGAATCCTTTCCTGTCGTGTAGGTTGGACGGCGCTGAATTTGGGCTGCCTGCCGTGTCTGACACTTTTCAAATTGCAGGTCAGTGTTGGTAATCAGACTCAAAGCGGTTTCATTTCACTTAATAAGCACAGCAGTGAAATATTTCACCCTTAATCAATTTGTTTCAGTCTAGAGTATTTTATCAGTGACTTTTATTACCTGCTTCCTCAGCAGACAGCGTTCTTCTTGTGTTTGTATTCTTCTGTCATGGCAACAACCTTTCCTTGCAATGGTAGCCCAGCAAATAGCCTAGCCTAGTCCCCTAGTGTTTTTTCTTTAACCCTTTGACCTCTCTATTTTTTATGTCTTTTTTCTTATGTAGATCCACTCTCTCAGGCCCTCCTCCTCTCCACGACTTCTCCACATACCTTGACCAATGATGATTCAATCTTCTCTGAAAACCAACTCTGCCCTTTGACCTTGGACCACGAGGAGCTTGTCACCATGGAGTCGGTGGAATACCAGCAGTTGGAGAAAGACCCCCTGTCAGACAGCGGGTACATAGAATTTCACTATTACCAGTCTCATCAGTATCTGGTGCTGCCGGGCGAGGTGGAACTGGACCTGGAATCAGTGGAGATCCTGCAGCTCGACGTTGAGGCCCAGGAGGCTGCTGGTTCTCTGCTGGACCTCGCAGGCAGCGGATGTTAAAGCTCTGCCTCGCGTTGGGAGGAGAATCATGAGGATTCATGTTTTAAAGTTCTACATTTTAACGGACGCGGCGATGATATTGTGCAGCAGGCCGCTGCAGCAGACGCACCACGGCGCCATCGCCCCCTAGTGGCCGGGCACCAATGTAGCGAGCTCAGGGAGAAGAACCGCACTGGAGTCGAGAACACTGAACGCAACACCCCTCTCACTCATGGTGCCAAAAGCACAACCCAGTAAACTCCCATGATACATTGCGCCTCATATTCAGATTAGTGACCGGCCCTCACGATCGCTACAATATTTTGCAAATCAACTTCCGTGGCTTATTTTAGATGGAAAATATATTACGTTTTGAGGTTAGGATAATATTCACACGTATTCAAGCACTTTCAATGCAGAAACTGGATCGGCCCGTTGTTCTCTGATGCCTTTGAAAGTGTAATGGGAGTTTAATGTTCAAATTAAACACAAGAACAAAAGTATGGGAGGAGATTTTCAAGTATTAAAAGAGTATGGTCTTCATTACAAGGGAATTTCCAAGGTTTTCCACTTTTTAAAAAATATTGATTTCATTCTCAGGGGTGTAAGGTTTGCTTCCAACTCAAGAAGAAGTATGTCTTTGTTTTTTATTATGTGTTTTCTAAGTGAAATTAACCTTTTGTAGTTTGACAAATGTTATTTTCACGTGATTGCTGTTTAAATATAATGTCTTACCTACACGTTCTTCAAGGAAATTGATATATTTTCCTTTTGTTTTGCTAGTTACCGTACGAGGAATGCATTAATGTTGAAAAATAATAATCCAATAATTTATATGAATATATTTATAACATAGTTATTGTAGAGTGCACTCGAACAAGGGGAAAGCGCTGCACAATTGTATGTCTAATTAATGTCTACCACAGATTGTTTTAACTAGTTTTATTATTAATTCCTTGAATTAGTTTTCTGTGCAAAAAAAACAACAACTAGGTACATTTAAATAATCTACTAAAGTAAACTACAACGTTTATGTTAGGACTAGTTATATAAAAGTCCTGGGGGGGCGTATAACGTACTGCCATTTAAATCGTTTTGCTTTCAGAGTACACTGAATTTCTGTTTTTAAATTTTAACTTTAAAAGTTGTAGATGTGGTTTTGTATTCTAGCGAAATAAAATTTGTCATTCTGTTTTTGTGCACTGATGTTGTGTTTATTTCTGCCTTTGTTTGTGTCGCCATGAAGAATCTTTTCGAATACACTCGGGTATTTTCATCTCATACGGAAGATTATTCCTGATGAGACTATTATTAGGCCCTTAGAGGAACAACGGAACTACATATTTACGTCCATTATACAATCAAAAGCCCGTTGCTGTGTCTTCGTCTTTTTTTCCCCAGAAACTAACTAAATAGCATCATTTTTTAGTTCCGTATTCGTAACTTCTCACAGCGGGCTGTCTTGGATAATGTAGTTCATCGGCAGGCTTGCGGCGCCCGAACGAAGTCATTGCAGAACTACATTTCCCAAACATTACGCGAGCTGAATACGGAACTGTCTGTTTCGAGGTGGAAAAAAAAAAGTTCTCATATTTTGTTTTCGGGCCAGTGCGAGGAAATCCGGACCGTCGCCTTCGACTCGCTTAATACTTCGTCGAGGCCGTTTGAAACATCAAAGGTAACGTTAGTGTGTGAAACGAGAGCTAATGCAAGTAGCTACAACGTTCGCTAATGCGTTAGCTTGCTGCTGTTATTGTTTTAAAAGCACGCAGAACACGCCCGTAGTCGCAGTAAAGTTGCGCATTCTGGGCTTCAGTTCGGAGGCGAGCTGTTATTTTTTTTTTTTTTTTGTTTGCTTTTTTTACTATATCGAGGTTAATTTATAATATAAGCTGCAACGCACTCGCCCAGTTACTAAAAATGCATCCAAAATGAGCGCCGTGGTTGTTTTCGACGCTAAACTAACGACGCGACGTTGATTGTAGAGGCTCCATTTTTACTTGTAGGTTTGTCTCAAGCTGTTATTTGCTCACAGAAAACAGCAAACATCAAACATCGTGTTCAGTCTGCAGGTTGTTCGCACGTTGCACGGAATGCACGGAATGCCGCCGTAACTGCCACACCTTCTGAGGTGTCTGGTGAGAGTGGATGCGAGAACAATGAACTCTGTTGGAGCAAATAAAGAATGCTAAATCCAATAGCTGCAGGCCAGCCATGAGAATTATTTTAGAGATTATTACAACATTGTATATTTTAAAAGAAAAAGAAAAAAAAAAACTCCCATGGCTCGGTAAAGTTGGAAATACTTTCCCTTTTTAGTCTTATTCAACTGCTGTTTATTTCTGAACGCTTTCTGTTCTAAGGATGGAAAAATGTGCAACATTTGAAACGCCAGAGAAACCTTTTTCAAATTCTTCATGAATTATGAATTCTCTTGTGAAATGTCTGTGCCGGCCAACACAAAACAACAAAATCCTTGCAAAGTAAAAGTTTTTATATTTTTTATTATAAATATTGACAAATAACTCTATCAAGATATGATTAAAATTTGAATGAACTAATTCTCTGTTCAGGTCGATTAGTCGAAACCTTCAAAAAACTTCAAGTTATTCGATACTTTTTGTCATTTTAATTTGTTTATACGTTTGGTTTTCACTTTGGGACATTTTTAATCATTTGCAACCACAGATGAAAGAAATACAATTACCTTTTACAGTCCTAAAATAGTTTAAATATTATTTCCGCCCAAACTTTTTGGACTTGGCTATTCACAGGCACCAACGCTTCTTCGGGATGGCGGTTGAACCAGGCCCAATTCAGATCGTCAAGGTGTGTAAGGAGGACCACTCCTTCGCGTTGGACACAGAGGCGTTGGCTCGGGTTCTGCTGGCTCCTCAGGTCCGAGACAAGAATGTGGTGGTGCTGTCTGTGGCGGGAGCCTTCCGAAAAGGAAAGAGCTTCATACTGGATTTCATGCTCCGCTACATGTACAGAAAGGTAAGTTACACTACAATGTCATTGTATGTTTTCCATATCGTTCTGTATCACCTAATGGGGGCCTTTTTTTTTTTTTGATCCATGAAATATTGTCGTGGAGGTCACAGGCAGTGGTTCTGTCCAGAACCGGAAGGTGTGATGGTCAAGAAATTAAACAGATAATCTGTGGCTGGAATGAAACACGTTTAGAGTCATTCCACCCTGATACCCCGCCCAGCTCTAACATGTGAACTAACGGGTTTACTGAACAGACGTTAGGAGGAGTTAGTGATCGTCTGCATTAAGGAGTGGAGTCTATGCTAACACCCAAGGGTTAGCATAGACTCCACTTCTTCTCTCTTACTTTAATTTGTTCGTGTTTTTGTAGGACAGCCGTTTTCAGCAGTTTTTAACATATAATTTTGGTCATACTGGATGGATTTTTATTTTAAATCTTACGTCTGAAAATTAATTTTTGGGGGAAAAAATAGCAATGATACATTGATCTAACCAATCCCTAGTAAGATCTCTCTTGTCAAATGAGCCCCCACACATAAAAAGATATCTGAGGACTTTAAGAATCTGCCCTTTATGTGTCCCACTCTAATAATTATAATAGCATTATAATGGCTGAAACTGAGACTGTAATCTCTGTTTCTGCAGGACGATGAAGACTGGCTGGGTTGTGATGATGAGAAACTGACTGGATTTTCTTGGAGGGGGGGTTCAGAACCAGAGACAACCGGCATCCAGCTGTGGAGTGAAGTCTTTCCTGTCGTAAAGAGTGATGGAACAGAGGTACTCGCTCAATCTCTTAACGCGGGGTCGGTATTCAATCCTATGATCAATCTAAATGTGTCCTTTATTCTTTTATTATACAAACCTTGTCATACACCGGCGTGCGTAATGCCCCTCTGCTCCTGTAGGTGGCGGTGGTGCTGATGGACACGCAGGGAGCCTTCGATGCCCAGTCCACCGTGAAGGACTGCGCCACCATCTTCGCCCTCAGCACAATGACCAGCTCCATACAGGTGGCCCAGCTCAGGACCACGGGTACGCCGATAGGTCACGACCCTCATTATAATTTATGTCTCGTTCGTAGATCTACAATCTGTCTCAGAACATCCAAGAGGACGACCTGCAGCAACTTCAGGTCTGTTTACATTTTTTACGATGGGAGTTAATCTGATGGTATTTTGATGAGAAACTACAGTTTTGGTGTTTGGCGTGGAAATGTGTTTCAGTATTTCCACTGAAGATGAAGTTTACGACAAAATGATTTAGCGTTAATTCAATCCTAAGGCCATGAAAACCTTTTTATAATAGCTTTTCCACCTCTGACAGAAAAGTGTTTGTGTAACTTCTCTGTATTCCTTCACATCGTGGCTTCCTCCTCCTCCTCCTCCTCCTCCTCAGCTGTTCACAGAGTATGGTCGCCTCGCCATGGATGAGATCTTCCTGAAGCCCTTTCAGGTAAGCGAAATCCTTGATGTATCGTTGCTGCTTTTGGAGACGACGCTTCAACGTTGTTGTTTTTATTTCGATACGTTTCGTGTCCTCCCAACAGTCTTTGATGTTCCTGATCCGAGACTGGAGCTTTCCTTACGAGTACAGTTACGGCTTCAAAGGAGGGAATGAGTTCTTGGACAAACGGTTGCAGGTACCAATCAGCGCTCTTCTTGGTGATCTAGCAAACTAGAATAAAAACACTTCACTGAACTTTCATGCTGATGTGTGATTACAACTTGCTTTTTAAAGGTTAAGGAGGCCCAACACGAGGAGCTGCAGACTGTGAGGGAGCACATCCATTCTTGCTTTACCAAAATCTCCTGCTTCTTGTTGCCCCACCCCGGGCTGAAGGTCGCTACCAGCCCTTCATTTGAAGGGCAGCTTATCGGTAGGATCCTCAATTTTCCCATTCAGTTCTTCTTATTTTGAGGTTGGATTTTTTTTTTTTTTTTACACAATACCAGTGTGAAGGCGTTGCTGGGTTAAGTTGTTGGGTGCATCCATGTGTTTTAGATGTGGCACCCCCATTCAAAGAGCAGCTGAGGAGCCTGATTCCTAAGCTGCTGCACCCGGATCGCCTGGCTGAGAAAGAAATAAATGGAAACAAAGTCACTTGCCGAGGCATGCTCGAGTTTTTCAAGGTAGCTTCTTTTCCTTCGGAGTTTACTCGGTAAAATCAAGCTAGTCTTTCCTCCCTCACATTTTCATTCCTGTCTAACCAGGCTTACATCAAGATTTACCAGGGAGAAGACCTGCCACAGCCAAAGACGATGCTCATGGTACTGCAGGATTAGCTTTGAGCAAATGGCTGTTATTTCCCTTTGACTTGCTAACGTATGTCTCTTTCTCCAGGCGACAGCAGAGGCCAATAACCTGGCTGCTGTGGCAACAGCCAAAGATCAGTATAACAAGAACATGGAGAAGGTGGGCGTGGAAAAAGTCTTCAACTTAGATGAGCCTGACTTACAAGGATGTTTGTTTCCTTCCTGAGGTGTGTGGAGGAGACTTGCCGTACGTGGCTCCCGAATCGCTGGGGGAAAAACACAACTTTTACTTGCGAGAGGCTCTTCACACCTTCTCCTCGACCAAGAAGATGGGAGGGCAAGAGTTTTGCGACCGTTACCAAGCCCAGCTGGAGACGGAGCTGGAGGAAACGTGGCAGTCGCTCAGCAAGCACAATGAGGTGAAGGCGTCTCGATACTCGATACTCTCAAAAATACTTCACTAATATAAAAATAAATATATTATTGCATGCATTGCTGTTTATGGCAGCGATATCATTTGAAAAATGTTCTTAATTTTCTGCTTTTCTCTTTATTTAAGTCAAAAAATCTCTTCAGCGCCTTCCGGACGCCCGCGGTGCTGTTTGTCCTGGTGTGCCTCCTCTACGTGCTGTCGGGTGTGTTTCTCTTCGTTGGCCTGGCGACCTTTGCCCTGGTTTGTGACTGTGCTCTGGGTGTGGTCATGATGTCCATGCTGATCTGGACGTTCATTCGCTACTCCGGTCAGTACCAGACTGTTGGAGGAGCCATTGACCAGGCTGCAGGCGTCGTCCTGGAGCAGGTGAGAGGAATGGGGCTGGTGGCAACCACCGTTTCAAACGCGCATACCTTCAAGAGTCATCAATGGGAAGTACAAAAGTGTAATTAGCAGTTCTAGGGATAGAAAAATGACTTTTAAGTGAGTCCAAGTAGTGGAGAAACATGGCCGGCAAATAGATGACACAGAAGCTTCAAGCTACGCAGGAAGGATTTGAAGTTTTATATCACCCCCTGAAGGATTGGGTTAGTTGTTCATTTATCTCTCCTTA
Source organism: Brachionichthys hirsutus (assembly GCF_040956055.1). Lineage (NCBI taxonomy): Eukaryota > Metazoa > Chordata > Actinopteri > Lophiiformes > Brachionichthyidae > Brachionichthys > Brachionichthys hirsutus. Next base: position 5,981,493 of record NC_090902.1, read on the forward strand.
TTTCTGCCCATAGATTTACATATATCTAATAATATTCGTCTCACTGGCAACCCCTTCTGCGTAACGTAAATTCTGTAATTGTTACTGGAAAGCGATTTCCTTTAATTAGCTAAACCACAGATTTGAAATCGGCTGCGTTTAATACCAATAGAACAGAAATGAAAAAACAAGAAGACGCTAAATGCTCTATTAACGGCCCTTGGGGGGGGGGGGGGGTCACGCGGAGAACTCTGGAAGATCACTCTGCCTACTCGCGTGGAAGCAGAAGTGGAAAGCATAGGTTGAAGGAAATATTCTTTGTGTGCAGCCAAACAGCGTCTTCCTTTCTGTCTCCTTTTCTTTAGGCCACTGTGGTTATGAACAAGTCAAGAAGTGCAAGCACTGTTGACCTGAAGAAGTCCAGTTAGAGGAGCTGAAACGCCGTGATCCTGAACGCAAGCACACACACACACACAACGCCTTATCAGGCCGCCCGTTACAAGCAGCACGAAGCCAAACTACGTTGGCCCAAGGTAAACACATGATGCCAGCGCAGCAGCAGCTGCATTCAGTCCGTTACTCTGCCTGTCCAAGCTTCTATAGTGCTGACTGGACTCACTGAAGCAGGATGTAAAACAGCTCAAGCCCTCTAATCGATTACTTATTTTCAAGTTTACATTTGGTCTCCATTGACAAGTCTATGTTTACCTTTAAACGTATACAACACTTACATTTTCTATTTAAACTGAATGCGTCTTGTTTGGTTGTATATTTCTGAGACGGAGGGAGTCAGGGTGATTTCTAGCTTTAATGCTCAAGCTTCTACACACACTCTGCGTTACTATACATCCCACTTATTGCCTTAAAGACATTACATTCTTGTTTGTTGTTTTTCCTTATGCGTCATAAATTAGCGTTTCTAGATGGGTGAACTGTTACTTCATAGTAATTGGAAGAGAAGATGTACTTTCTATATAGTACAATGGGTTCTGAAAGCTGCTTTAAATGCAAGTTTTGTTTCATTTCATTATTTTTTTTTAGTGGTTTGTCTTTATTCCATGATGCAAATGTGTTGAACTTTTTTGGATTTGATACGACATATTAAACTCAAGCGGTGAAATATAATCTGCAAAATTGTACAATTTCCAAAGATAAGATGCTATTGTGATGCTCAGTTTAATTAGCTTTAAATATTACAGTTTTTCTAGAAACCTACGTAAAATAAGTGGCTTTAAGTAGCGGCACAAACAGATCAGTGGATCCAGTAACCGTCAAAGAGCCTCGGCATGTTGGTGCAGCTTCAGGGACCATTTGTAGCATCTGCTCTCAGCTCCAACTCACCGTGAGGCAGTTCATAGAGTTGACATTTATGATCTGGCTGCTCTGAAATAGTTCATTTAAATCACTGTAGTGTTTTTATTTTCCATTAAAATTCTGATATATAACTTCAAAAAAATGTATTAAATGTAAAATTAGCTTTGTTTTGCTCAAATAATTCCTCCTTAGGCCAATTCAGAATGATCCAGGCAATGAAATAAGGAGTCGACTACTCCCTAAATCTCTTGTATGATGATGACATAGATTCTTTCATGGAATGTTACATTGCGAGGCGGAATGCTGAGTATTTGCTTTTTTGTAGCGACAAGATTTAATGCGTGATTCGAGAGCAAACGTAGAACCCTAACCCCTTTTGATTTTTGCATTGTGCACTTTGAAAAATAATCTATATACATATATTTAGACTCTGCTTTATTGGCCACGCATAGAAACAAGTAATTTGACTCCATTTTAACTTACTAACAAAGTGCAAGGCTTCAGGAATTATAATAAACACAAATAAAAGCCATGACGATGTGAGTACAAGTCGTAGAAAAAGAAAAATGAAAGATATGAGACGATTGATCATTTTCAACTCTTTTTGCACATTCCATGTTTGTACCATTTCACCGGAGCAGAACACTTTGGGATGTTGTACAAATACTTACTCTTGCACTAGCCTTCCTTTTTGGTGCTTTGTGCACACAGCTCAGTCCAAAATTGGAAAAGAATGCATGCAATACTGTATTAATAACAAATGTAATCATCTGCAGAGCAATCGTGGCCTTGCCTTGAGAAATGCTGTTTCGTAGAGAACAAATAAAAAGTTTGAAACTGGTTGTGTCACTTTCCCGTCTATTCTTTCACCTGTCCATAGGTCATTCAGATAAAGGCCTCGTCATTGAACAATGAAGTACTAGTATGAAAAATGTGTTTTATTTTGTTTAAACTATCCTAGTTATATTCTATCAAAACATATATACAGTAGTGGGCCTAATGTACAGTAGGAAGAGTAAAACTATGAGTTGTTCTGTTGGCATCGTGCACATTTTGATGTCGCTATGGTAACATGCCTTTATTTGGACGTTCCTCGTCCTGAATAATGTCCCACGACCCAGGAAATGTTCTCCTACCAGTTTGGATCATGAGTTTATCATCAGAACTTTGTTATGAGAAAAATGTGATATTGCATAAAGACTGGAACAGATCTATTTTAAATGCAAGTGTGACATCTGACCTTTCACAGATACTTAAAATCAATTTGAATGATTTGGAATTTGCATTTTCCCAGCTACATAGTCGTGGTACTGCCATGTTTCTACCCATCTCTGTTAACATACTGTGTACAAATACATTTATTCCTCCTCCCAATGTGTATTTTATGGATTTAAGTAGATATAGAATCGAGGTGGTTTGATATGAGTTTTCAGTACCCGGAGTTTTGTTTTTAAAACATAAATTAATGAACCGAGGTACATTCAAATGCTTTGTTCTTTTTTTTTTTTTATGAAACCAGCATGGCCGCTGTGTCCTCAGCTGTGATGTTGTGGTGGCAGCATCATTTCTCCCTGCCTTCCTCATTTTCTGTTCCTCGCTGCCTATTGCCTGGAAGTCTACCGCTTCTCCTCATCCTCACACAGGCTCTCTTTCTTCCTCTCTCTCTCTCTCTCTCTCTCTCCCATCCATGCACACGAAAAAAAATCTGCTCCAGCGAATTTCGTGTTCCTTGTTTCCATATATGGTGATGAGCGTCGGGCCCCGGCCCTCGCGCTGTGAGCGAGGCGCGTGCACTGGCCGCTCACCGTTCGCTTCCATATTTGGAAGTGAGTTCAACAAAAACCGCTCGGAGGGGAGGGGAGAGAGGGAGGGAAGAATTCCGCTATGGCTGCTGCTGAATGTCGAGCAGCACGAATCAGTCATCACGCAATTAAAAGGGTGATAATTAATAGCATCCATTTTGAAACGTCGGTTAAATTACAGTGAAGGTTGTGGTTGTCAATTCATCGTGTAATTGAATGTCACAATAATAAAGGACGTATCAATAAACTTGAACCGCCATCTTTTATTTATATTATTAAAGCACTAATGGTGCGTCCGTTTTTGTGCTAATAATGGGAATAGAATATCGAATTAAATATCTTATTATTTATCTTCATTATTTAATATATTAAGTAGTTTAATTAAATATATCAAACGCCAAAGCGGAGGGCGGTTAACCGACGTGCACGAGCGGGAGTGCACGTCGGTTAACCGCCGCAACTCTTTTTGAGGGAGCCAGCGCCGCGCTTTCAGGCGCGTTCACGTCGCGTATCCACACAGTGTGCGAGCGGGCACGACAATTCATCGTCATTGTCCATTCAATTTCTAACCAGACGCTGACCTACTAAGAGCTGCAGCAATGGTAGGTCCGCTGTAGTCTTTATTACGCCGTATAATGCCGCTATTTCGACAGTAATGTAACCTCAAACTATAGATTTATGGAGGTTATTGGTGAATTTGTGTTTATTTAATCGGTCATTGAATACTTTTGGCATCAAACCTAGGAAACCGGTCTTGTGCCGCGGCTAGCGCCAGTGCTAGGCGGCCAACGACGTCGCTGTGCGAAAGGCTAAGGCAGCCAGTCGTGCGTTTAGATTTAAAATAGTACATTTATTACACTTGAATTTAGCTGCAGTCATTTTTTGCAAGATTATTGTAGCCTGTTATTTGCGGTGCTCCCACGCAAATAACGGCGTAGCGTTCGGCTGGCAGGTGCAGCGTCGCCTCGGGCTAGCTGCTCGCATGCTAGCGGTATTGTTCGCGGAACTAGCTGCGTTAGCAGAGGCAAAGAAAATGACGCCCGTTATGGGTCGGATGGCGCTAGCCGTGATTTCCTTGCTCTTTGTCCGTAACGGTCCGCTAGCAGCACACGTGAACTCGGGTGGTCTTCGTGTTTATTAAAAATAAATGAATAAAAAAGTCAATTACGAAACCACTTTTATACTAGATGGACAAGTTAAACCTCTGACACAAAATTAATGAATTGACAGACGAACGGCCAGGAATGTCCTTATATAGCAAGCTAGCGCTAACATGTGCGCGTACGCTGCGTTCGTGGCCCCACCCTGAATTTGGTGCAAAGACCCATTTTAGTTGGTGTCGAAATATTTGTCGAATGAATTGCAACTCGATTTGTTTTACTGTAATTCGACACGTCATCACGACGACATGTGTCAGTCGCACCGAAGTAGACGTTTGTCGGGATTGTCGCGGTTACGCAATGCAGTTCGGTGGGTGAAAGCTAACGGCGGGCGAGGCTAGCGGGCCGCTGTTTCCGATATCAATCACATGGGTTGCGCATCTTTCGTTGTTTTTCATTTACAGCCGTAAAGATGCACTGTTTTCGACATTTGGGAGTTGGCAGATCGATTTCTTTCAAATAATTAATGCGTTGTCACAAAAGTAACGGAAGTGGAAGGGCACCGGATGCAACGCAGATCCTAAAAACACAATCATGCTACGACCGCATAGCTGCAATACAAATTTTAATGTCTGTCTTTCCTTTGTTGTTGACTTTTCATAATTAACAGCCTCGCATCAATCAAATCAGTCCTTGGCGAACCATTGCAGAGTCCTTTCTAAAACGGTAATTCATCCGATCTTTAATTGTTTCAGAATAAAATTGGACTGACTAGATTGGTGTTGTCACTTGAACCATGTCTCCTGTAAAACAAAGTATCAGCGGTTGAGATTAGATAAAGTAGAAGCTAAAGGAGTGCCGGCTGGCCTTAACTTCCCACTAGAGCAGCAAAAACCAGGAAGTGGGCTGAAGCAGGTCAGCCGGACTGAGCTGGTGGAAACACTAGAAATGCTGTTTTTAGAGGGAATAATCTGTTTGTGTGAAACATGTATTCATAGTGACATGTTAGCATTGTGATGGAGGGCGAAGGCAGTACAAATATGTGCCATTGTATTGCAAATGTATGGAAGTTGGTATCCCTGAAATATTTTTGAAGCAGATTTTGAGGTAATTTGCAAGAACATATCAAGTACAGTTTGTTTTTTATTGAAGTGGGATTAAGGAAGTGGGCAGATTGGTTTGCTGGTTAATTATTAGTGAAATTCTCTTATCGCTTTCTTCTCTACGCCCTGAGCAAACACACGGCGCTGCTTTGCAGCTAGGTTCCTCTTTCCTCTCCTTCCTGTCCCATTCTTTCCTTTCCATTGTTCCACCCCCCCCCCTCTAACACGTTACTGGGCCGATATATAGACGTTTCCTTCCATTTTCTCCTGAGACAGCGTTTTCCTGTGATGGGCTGGTTTTAGCAGTCAGAGGAGCTGATTCAGTGGGTTTGAGGAGCCACCGTGTCTCTACAGAAGCCTCATTGTCTTTGAGCGAACCCTGTACCGAAACACTTAGTTCCTGACCGCACCCTCACCCACACGGCCGTCGTTATGGTAGAGTCACATGGATCGTAATGTGACAAACTGAGACGCACCTGTTTTCAGAGCATATTAGTATTCGCGTTCTATCAGTGTGCCTCATAAGGATAATCATGTCGCACTGTCAGGTCTTCAAGCTTTGAGTTAGTTGAATTTACTTTGCTAAAGTCGACACTTACGACCTGGTGAAACCTCATTCAGACAGAGCTATGCTAAAGTAGAGCTGCAGCTTCCTGTTTTCTGGGGGCGATCATTTCTTTGGTAACTTGAGTCCTGATATTCAAGCCAGCAAATATCCATTTTTGAAAACCTGGTTAAACCAGTGAATTTGTATCTTCAAAGGCTTCAAGAGACTTGATCATTCAGTGTTGTGAATGTGAGAGTCTGTCAGTTTTCAATTAAACATTATTTTCTGTTATATTGAGTTAACAGTTTTCCTTTTTATCATACAAAAACTGCATTACTGAACTAACTGGAGTAGAGGACTATCAATTTTGGGTTGAATGGTTGGCTGAAGGAATCTTGTTTAATTTTTAATGTTGGTGAAGGTAATGGAATAACGCTTTATTGATTAGTGTTTAATATAATCATGAATAGCGGCGCAGATTCTGCCCCATTCAGTTTATTTTGAATCAATCCTTTGGTGATATCTTCATCCGGAGGCTTTTTCCCCGCATGCTAGATGATCCTGCTCAAAATATAAATTCGAATATTCAGTCTAAGATTGTTAAAGATTACGTCGTTATCTATTATCAAAAGCTTTTTGTGTCGGTCACTCCTCTTGCTCTCATTGGCTGTTGTATTAAAGGTTGATTTAGGACAGCCCCCCCCCTCCCATGGTTGTAAGAAGCGTCCATCAAACCCAAAATCGACAGATATTCAGTCACATTGAACCGGAATTAAACCGTAAATATAACGCACTCAAATGGCTGTCCTCTCCGCAGGCCTCTGGTGTGAAAGTTACAGATGATGTGATTAGAGTCTTCAACGATATGAAGGTGCGCAAGGCTCAGGCAAACGAGGAAGAGAAGAAGAAGAGGAAGAAGGCCATTCTGTTCTGCCTCAGCAAAGACCTGAAGAGTATTGTTCTGGATGAAGAACAAGAGATCCTGATCGGTCAAGTGGGAACCACCGTCCAGGATCCCTACGAGCACTTTGTGAAGATGCTTCCTCCGGGTGACTGCCGCTACGCCCTGTACGACGCCACGTACGAGACCAAAGAGACGAAGAAGGAGGACCTGGTCTTTATCTTCTGGTGAGCTATCGGCTATCGAAGAGTTCACGAGGCGTCGAGGTGATGTTTAAATCAAATAACCCCCCCTCTCCTTGCAGGGCTCCAGATTCTGCCCCCTTGAAGAGCAAGATGATTTACGCCAGTTCAAAGGATGCAATCAAGAGGAAATTTGAAGGTAAATGGCATAAAGCCAGCATTAAGCACATATAATCCATGGCTGGAACCGAATCACGCACACAGAGTTATCCGAGACCCAGAGGACACTGCTCCGGACCGGTGCAGCGCGTAGCGCGTTGCTTTAGTGGTCGGGAACACGACCTAACGTTTGGTTCACCTTCAAAGCGCCTCTCAGAAGCTGCAGTGACTCCTCTCCCTCGCATTAGCTGTTCCTGACACGCTTTTCTGCACTATGCTACTATGCTACTATGCTAAGTCCAACAGCCTTTGTCAGGTGACGTGTATCTACTGCATCCGACTGGAAGCACAAGCTGTTATCAGTGTTTCACTAAAGCTAGAATACTTTAAGATAGTATTTCTGAAACTTGTGCATCGTTGTAATTCCAGTATGATTTTTGTCACCCCCCCCCCCCCCCCCCCCCCCCTGCAGGTATTAAGCATGAGTGGCAGGTGAATGGGTTGGAGGACCTCAAAGATCGGCACACCCTGGCGGAGAAGCTTGGTGGCTCGTCAGTAGTCAGCCTGGAAGGACGTCCTATATAAATACTGCCCCCCCCCCCCCCTCCCGGCTTCGATTGTTGAGGCCTTTCAGACACATCCGTTGGGTTTAGCTGTTCATCATTCCAGATTGGTTCGGAGAGGGGCAAAAGCAGAACCAGCAGCAATTGAGACTTTTTTTGGGTGGCTTTGGGGTAGAGTGAAGGACAAAAAAAAAATTAGTAAACAAAATTCGGCAAATGCAGACAGTCATTCCAGTTAACGCAACATCATGGGTGTGTACAGAACGGAACTCGCACTAAGGAGAAACACATTAAGACGGAAGGATGCTAAATTTTAAATACACATTGTTCATGTTTGTGATCGTTTCCTGGTTCTGTTTGACTGATTGCAGGGGGATAAAGAAAGGGAGAAGCTTAGCTTTCCATTGATTTCTGATCAATCATTCCTACTGTTTTTTGGGGGTTTCATTTTGTCCAAACTTCTAGTTAAGTTTTGTACATGCGAGTAGTTGAGACGAGGGAAAGTAATCTGATTCACTTGATGTAACAGAACTTTATCTGGGGGAGCACGGTTATGAATATAAATTATATTTTTTGTTTTGTTACTGCTTTCTTCTTCCCTTTATTAAAAATGCAAATCCTAAAACTTGACTGAATAATTTTTTTTCCCGTTTCCTGGTCAGAGATCCATGGCATTGCTTGTATTTGTTAAACACAGGATCCTCCTGACTGGAGGATTGATGGGAAGCGATGTGTTTTTGAGAGACGAGCGGTCAGAGTTGAGACTTGATTTGAATGGTTGATGTTTTGTATCGTCTCCTTATCTCTAATAAAAAGCACTAAACTACTGACTTGTTTGGCTCTTTCTGCTCTCTTTGTTGCTGGTGACATGCTTTAAATGCGTTCCACAATTACACGTTTTTCTTACCATAAAACCAAAATATATTTACTGTAATGCAAGACCGAGAGAAGACACCCAAATAATTGCACAAAAATTTAGAATCAAAGGTTTGCCGTGTTTGAAATATTTTGCTGTATTTAGGAAAATGATGTAATTCTAAATTTAATTTTTACCAAACGAATAAAAGCATGTGACGCTTCGTCCTTTCCTGCTGCAGTACCCATCGTGGCCACAGAGGGGAGCCCCAACATCACTTCGGAGGAAAAGTCAAACTCGGGACACAAACTCTTTAAAATCTCTTTATTAAAATATATCACGCGTTATTCCTAAAATAAAGTTAACTATCTGTCTGCAGCCCACGCTGCCTTCTGAATCCAAACCTGGATGGCCTCTAAAGAGCTATTTAAAAAAAATCAGAACCGTTTCCCCAAAGTTTGAAAAGTGAGGAGAAAATAAGGGAATAAAGACAGAACAGATCTTTTATCCACAGCATGAAACACACTGTTCACACCAGGAGTATTTTCTTTCACCCTTTGGATGTTGCAGGATGTTTATCTCTCCTGGTTCTTTTCTCTCCATCAGTTTGCCCCCCCCCCCCCCCCCCCCCCAGCCCTAGACGCAGTCCAGACGGTTACCGTGCACCCAGTAACAGATCTGGGCAAACTTCAAAGGGGTGATTCGTACCGCCACGTTGAAATCCCGGTTCTCCCCGTCTATCTCCAGCCACTGGTGTCCAGAGAAGATGCCGATGACTTTCCTTTCCCAGCGGCCTAATTCATGATCCCACACTCTTCCGTAGACCCCGGAGCCGCTGGCACCGGGCCGGGCGTCGCAGTGCTGGTATATCAAGTTGCTGGATTCTCCTTCCACGGGACAGAATCTGTACACCAGCTCCCCGGACCTGTCGCTGTCGAAGCCAGAGAAGTGGATGCGTTTCCCTGCCAAGTCATCGGAGGCGGGGGCCACGGAGAGGTGCATGAAAGGCCGCCGGTGAGGCCAACGCAGCTCCAGCAGGGCGTAATCGTAATCCATGCTGGTCCCCTGGGGGCCGTGGATCCAGCCCTTCGGCACACGAGTGCGTCTCACCCTCATCCAGCGCACCAGAGGCTTCTTGGCAGACCCGAGGCCATCTTTAGTGGCATTGATGGACGGAGGGATTAAAAAGCCCACCCTGAGCCTCCGCGCTCCCTTGACGTAATCCCTCCCGTCGTGCACGCAATGGGCCGCAGTGAGGACGTGCTGCCGAGACACGAGAACGCCAGTGCACCCGGTGGAGATCCGCACGGCCGTGGAGAACGGGTAGTCCAATAGGAAGTCGTCACCTTGGATGTTGAAGCGTCCGTCGGCGCCGTAGATCTGCCGCCTCACGCGTCTGTGGCTTCCTCTCCTCTGTGGAGGGTGAGCAAGGCGATCCGCGTACACGTCAAACTCCTCGCCGTCTTCCACACCTACAGTGGTGAAAGTGCGGGATCCGTCAGCGTACAGCGTCTCGAAAGCCAGGTCCTCCCGGAGCTGCTCCCGCCGCGCCCCCCGTCCTCCCCGGTCGAAGCAGCTGGAGTCGCAGTGAGTGCTGAAGTCCGGCCGAGCGCGGGCACTGAAGCGGGAGCGGATGAGAGGCGTGGGTGGATGCGGGATCAGCGTGGGGATGCGGACGGTCGAGTGGTGGCGGGGAGGAGGATGCAGAAAGGACCGGGCGATGGGGGGGAGCAGCTGGAGAAACAGCAGCAGGTAAGTGAGGAAGGAGGTGTCACGTGGCGTCATGGCGGCGATGGCGTGCGCTGCAAAGACAGAGAACAGTCACACACGTGGGAAGAAGGGCTTAACCGCCGGCGTGCACGTGAACTCCGACACTTTCACGACGAACAGAAGTGTGGAAAAGTCTTACGAAACTATCCCCACGTAAACCCGGACTCGCTCTGAGGCGCGACGCAAGCCAGAGAGTCGTGTGGCGAGGTGAGGCAACAAGGACTCGATTGTTCCTGGAGGTTGCCGGGGAAAGAGGATTTCAGCACAACGGAAACAAGTAAGCATCGGTTCGGTAGAAACAAGCTCAAAGGGTGACGCTGCCTGAGAGATCGGCGCTCTAGAGATGGTTTGAATCAAGCGTCTCCCATGAATAATACACGACACAGAATCCTGCAGGATAGGAAGACGACAGATCAGCAGGAGGTTCCAAAAAAACAGCAACACATCAATCAAATATGAGGAAAGACGTTCATCATCAGGCATTAGTTACTTTGTCGGGGGCTTTTGGGGGGAGATTAGCTGCTACTAGGAGATACTTGATCCCCTTTGAAGGCGGCGGACCCCGAGGAACGCACGGTGCGAAGACAGCAGGTGTTTAAAAAGCAAAAAGAAAGAAACAAGTCGGGACATGGAGGTAAAGCGGAGGATCGTTCCTTCAGGAGGGCAGGGTGGGGCTCCTTCACACACCTCTGCGCCATCCCATAGGAAACAACCACGGAGGCAGATTTACCAAACGGAGCCCCTGTACGCAGAGAAAGTACATCATTCTATTTTACTGTAGTGGAACATGACACCATTACAGAAGGTCTTAGCGGTAAGTTGGCGAGTGTTTCTAACAAGCTGTGGCAGATCAGATGAATTAACTGCTTTCTCTGATCCCGTGTCAGCGTTGGAACCGGACCACAGAATATCCAAAAAACCTGGAGGGAAGATGTTGGGTGATCAATGATTTACAGATTGTTGAGCTTGATGACTTATAGTGTCTCTTCAAAGAAGAAAAAGTATAAAGATTCTACTGTTTCATTATAACACAGGCAGGATTCTGGTCTGAAACACGTAGAAGATTCTCAATCTCAAAGAAATCGTATCTTTTCTGCAATGAAATGAAGTCCATCTCCTTTGAATTAATGTTCTACAACATGAAACAAAAATATTTTTTATCTGGGAAGCTGGTCGACTAATACCTGGGATCAATAAATAATATTGATCCCAGGTATAGGTATAGTAAATAAAAGAGATTCTATAAATCACAGTCAAACTAGTAACTTCAGTGCGTTACCTCTCTCTTAGGAATCCCTGCTTTACATCCCAGTCAGCTTTTCCTTCCCATTTGACGAGTCGTTCAGGAGCATCTCTCCCGGTTTCCCCTCAGCATAACCGGCAGGATGGTTCTGCCCGTCCGTTCTTTACGCTGCGTCTCTGGATGTCAGAACCGTCTCTCTCCTCGGACCTGCCCAGCCTCAAATAAAAGCCTCTTGTCTGAAAAGAAGTGTTTACCGTCTCCGCGCCGGTCCAGCCTCACGGTCCTAGCGCCCCGTCCCCGCTCAGGGAGGGGAGGGGGGGTTTGCAGTGCAGACAGATAGATCTTTGTAAAACATGTCATGCAAAAAAAAAAACACAAAACAATGTTTATATTTCTCTGTTTTGCAGCGTTAATGTAGGGGTCCAAACACACATCCTTGTGGTGTGCCTCCTGGGTTGACGCAGGCTGGGTGGAGCTGATAGTGACAGATTCTTTCCCTTTGCGACGATAATGTCATTGATGTGAACATCCTTGGATTCAAAAAATAAATAATAATAATAATTTAATTTTAAGATAATGTATGTGTGATGTTAAAGCCTGTTTTAAACATTGTACTGTCAAATTGTTCAGACTAGGACTTAAACAACAGCAACATTTTCAGGTTCGCTCTGTTTTTGAAAACCATTTAACATCTGGTGCAATGAATCAAAGCATCTAATTATATTATGACATTTACAGAGCTCAAGGTTTTATATTTAGCAATTAGCATGTGCATTATTAGCCCAGGGCTATATCCAAGCAAGTAATATCTTGTTTCTGCCATTGCTGCACTATCATGTGTACAAAAAGCCACGAAAGGCAGAGGTGGAATATCTTCTAAACCCTCAGAGATTGTAACTCGTGGGCTTTTTCTTCGTCTGCTCCACGACCTTGATTTCCACGAAGGCTTTCATTCCTCATTCGGAGTCTGTATAAACTTGTGGAATTTTGGAAGCTCTACACTTTCCAAGTATCATGGGTGCCAAAAACAGGGCTTCTTAGTCACAGCGACAGCACTTTCAGGAATGCTGAGGAATCTCCCAACAAGGACACAAGTCAGGCTTGTCAGCACAATGTGGCTCCTGTTGTCCTGGGAGCAAATGTCACCCCAGAGCCAACGCTGACCCAACCTGCTCCTCTCCCCCGGGAATGAAAGACTTTCAGCTCCTGCACTGAGATTGTGTGGCGCTGACAGGTTAAGTATAAAATATATCCCCCCCCCCCCCCCCCCCCCAGATGATCAGAGGCAAATCTTTGTGGAAAGGAGGAAAGGTAACAGACGAAAGGCCAGACCGGTCTTCATGCATGCTATGTGGCATTGCATCTGATTTCTGTGGTTCCATCTACTGAAAAATATTGGAGCATCTAAAAAAAAAGGGCTCTTGCTTCAATGTCTGTATTTTGGAAAATTATGATTAAATCCACCCTAAAACAATTAAAAACAGTTTACAGCTTATTGATGGCCATCAATATAAGTATTAAAAACAAAATAACAAAATATCTAAAGATTTAAGAACAGGGCGAGTCATGGATTTTTTTCCTCGTCTCTCTAACACAGACGATGTGTGGGGTCACTCTGAAGGTCAGTGACCCTCCACACCCTAACCCTCTCCGACCCAAACTCACTCACACGTTTCAAGATGATTCATTCAAGAAAAGAATAAAAGTCTTGCCCTGGTTTTTACCCTCCCAGGAGAAATGCCCTCCGTGTTTGCTTGTCAGGCAAATCTGTCACTACATGAAAAACAATTAAATGAACAGGTTATGTGTCACTTGTCTTGGACTTTCTTCTGAATTACTAAGCGTCCACGCGGGGCTCCCTAATTTAAGTTGTCACTGGATTCCACAGGAGTGTGTTCACGCTATGTGTGTGTGTGTGCAGGCATTCCTTAAATTTGCATGCAAATGGTGCTGTGTTGCTGTGTACAAGCCTTAACCTGTAATAGCTCCATCTCGTGCTGTGCAGCCCTTATAGATATTTCCTCATGTGCAAACTAGACTGATATAACGCACCTGTATAAAACATTTGGCCCCTCTCATTCTGAAAATACCAGCGTGGTCAGCCGAGTGGTTGGGATTTATGTGACTGTTCAGCGGACATGCTGTGAGGGCCCCACGGCAGTTTCTGTAAGCAAATGGGATTTATTAACTGGATCCCACGCAGGGTGTTCTGTGGACTCTTTAATCTGATAATTGGGTTTAGAGCTAAACAAACGATCTGAGCCTTAAAACAAGGCAGGCACGTCTTTATGCTCGTCCTGTAGAACGGCATTTCCGTGACCTGAAAACGTTTGGAACAATATTCCAGAGAGTTATGTCCAAGCAAGCGTTACGGTTCCAGTCTACAGAACAGAAACAAAAAAAGGAGTGACCACTGAGAGCCGTTTGTGCTGCAGAGACTCCCGAGTTTGCTGAAGCTAGGCCAGCTGACTGGACCTTTGTTGCATCCTTCATACGAACAGACCTGAGAGAACAAACAGGCTGGAAGAACTTTGTGAATGGGCTTGTGGATGAAAATAACCCCCCCCCCCCCCGTTCCCCAAAATAAGGGGAACGCCTTTGGCTTGTCAAGACCTTTTTTATCGGTCATAAGTTGAGCAACGCTGCAAAGCCGTCACTGTTAAATCTGGTCCAAAATACATCAGGCTGCACAGATGCAGGAATTTATTCTGAAATGTTTCTGTAAAAACTTGAGTCCGACTCTCTCTGGGCCACAGCAACGAGAGAGGAGGAGTTTTTATGTTACTTTTTTATGAATAAATTCATCACTAGCCACTCCATTTTCATGCATCCTAGCGCTTCGGTCTTACCTCCATCTCTCCTCATCAAGAAACCAAAGCGCTTCAGTGAACAGCTCATCTTTATTTTCTTCACTTGCAAACCCCTCATCTTCTTGTTGAGCAGATCCCCCATCGATCCCTGGTTCTCCTTTAGGGCCTTGAGGGTATACGTGTTCAGCCCGACTTCCACTCAGCATGATGTCATGTCAGCTTGGCAGCAAGAGCTGCGAAAAGGAAAGGGGTGAAAAAAGAAAACAGACAGTTAGCAAAAACAGAACTAAGGAATGCAAACTGACTAAGATGAAATCCGTCATGAGGGAGGCGGGGAGCGCGTCGCCTCGTATCTGTAGCCTCGTCTGAAATCACTGGAAGGTGTGGGAGGCGGTCTGCAGCTGAGGCTGGAAGTCCTCCCGAATGATACGGCGACGCTCCGACCTCTAAAGACTAAGATCAAGACATCTCTGCAAAATAAATCCTCTTAGAAATGTCATCTGACTTCACAGATTGTCCTCAAACTGCATTTGCTAATATATATTTTCCAGTAAAGTGTTGAAGAAAAATATGTTGCCCACTTGGGAATTTAAAAAGAGGCAAATAAATTCCAATTCACACAACAGCCTCCCACTATGATGAAAAGGCCAACATCAAAATATTTGAGGGGAATGATCCAAATGTGGGTTTAATGTTTGAGTAATTTTAACCAACACCACATGGGAGAAATTATGTAGTGGATGCTCTAAATCCTGTGAGATGGGAGTCATTTGACGGGGCCAGAAGATTATCTCTGTGTTTGATCACTGGTGATAAATAGACATGAAAGGGTCTGGAGTCACAGCCGGCCAAACAGCTGTTACGCATCAAGCTCAAAGCAAAGCCGCAGTTATCACGACAAAACCGTTTAAAACTATCAATGAATAAATACTGTAAAAACAGAAATACTGGAGGTTCACGCCATAGTGGGTGGCGACTGAAGACCGCTGATCGATGGATCAACCTGTTTCCGTGGAAAAACGCAAACAGAAATTTGAGTTGAAGAACAAATCTGGTGTAAACGACTCTGTAAACAGGCCCAAATATTTACGGGCTCAGCCTGGAGAACATTCCCACCAACAGGCCTCTGAACAAGTTTCTCCGTCATGCGCAGAGACTTCAGAGGAGAGACTCTCACCTCTCACCTGCATGGTTGAAACCCTCAATATTTAATTATGCTTGTTGGCATCCAGTCAGTCTGCACTGAGAAGATGGCTTGAACTATTGCAGTCACTTATTGTTGAACAAATTTGTGCCTGTAATTCAGAATTCCAGACAATAATCTGTCACTTTATCATCACTCAAATCAAATTTGAGGCAAGAAATTATCTTTACATGTGTCCAAAATTTGATTAATTGTCTATTATATTAATATAGAAATATGAATTCATGTTTATATTTTTGTTAGATTTTACTTCCAGTATCTCCAGTTACAAGACAATCTTCTCTGATATTCATTTTTATGGCTGCCTCCTGAGTAAACACAGTCCTCCAAACAAAGGCCTGGAGCACCTGAACATTCCGTACTGGAACGTTATCGCCTCAGCTCTCATCTGTAACAGGCATTTGTTGTGCCACACAGGAACAATGAGGAAGGCTTGATAACAGCCCTTGTGTTACGTGAGGACTGGAATCCACTGTGTCTCATTGTGCTCTTACCTGCAGCTCCTCACGGTTGCATGCAAAAGGCTTCGTGTGACACTCTCGTACCACGAGACCCAACAGAGCAGCAATTTGCTCACAAAGTCGACATTTGCTCTGCAGTAAACATCTTGTTTGAATGAAGAGAAGCAGGGCCATCTCTCTCCAGGCGGACACTTCCTTCCTACAAACTAATTAAACTTTGTAACTAGGGACAAATTATCAGCGCATGTGTTCACATCTTCCACATCTACAGGGTTTTGTCAGGATACGTCGCTACATGTGGCTTGTCTTCCTGCATTCTCCTCTTAATCCAGAATTCACTGAGGTTTGGACATGCACTTTTTAGTTGACCCTCTGCCTGGGAATAACAAGGCTGTCGTTTTGCTGTCCGTGTGGGCTTTGAACAGAGGAGCCGGGGCTGTCCAAGAACTTGGGACAACCACACACTCAGGGTTTAATCCCCATTAACCATTGCATATCACACGGCAACAAAGCCGGCTCTCACTCCTCACTGAGTCTGGCACAGGACCCCTGAAAGCCACGGAGGCTTATTTCCCTGAGAATAATACTCTCTACGCAGATCGACCACAAGATGGATTCCGGGATGCCATTTCTCTCCTCGGCGCTCAGCTGCAGCTCGTTGTGCGTTAAAGCCACGGCCGGTCGGGATAAATTCAGCAGACGGGACATCGCACAGAGATTAGAAGCCCCCAAAAAGACATCAGAGCTATGACAAACATTCCTAGTGGCAGCTGTTTGATTAATCTAATTTATCTAAAGGTTATCTGCAGCCAGATGAACAAAAAGGGCCGCAGGACACAGCAAGACAGAGAAGCCTGGACAATCCCGAAAGCTTTAAAAGTGTATTTCTGTTCACAATAAACAAGTGAATCCAAAAGACTCCATGAAAAGCCAAGGAAGATAAAAAAAAAAAAAAACATTAGCTGTGTCTGACAACGGGGATCCGGTCGGACGCAGTTCAGAAATGTCTCCGTCGTGTACGCCTTTCCTATTTTTATTAACTCGTAAATTATTGTAGACGTCGTAATAATGATTGTGCAACCCCGATCAAAAAGTTCCAGCCTGTTCCGATCACTTTGCACGCTGATCCAACAACATTCATGTTTCTATGAAGCATGCAAAGCTGAGATCAATGTCTCGTGGCTTAGGGAGGGGGGAGGGGGGGGGGGGGCAACAGTCTGCAGCTGTGTGTTCTCACATCTCAACGCTCTCCATCGCCCCGCTACTGACGTTTTACAGCCACGTGCACGGCGAGCATGGGCCGGATGTGAAGCCCCCCCAACCGAACGCACAGAGCATCGATGTGGGGGCAGCGGTGTAACCAACCGGCACCAATAACAGGCTTGTCTTCTAAGCTCAAGCTGATCAATTTATTTACCCATTGATGTTGAAAACATCCTGGAAACTGGAACAATTGAAGCCTTCCAGGTGTTTCACTCTAATGAAACCAGATGTCTTATCGTGGATCCATGTTCAGGAATGAGTAATAACGCTGAAGCCATCTGCAGCCCTCAGCAGCGACCCAGAATCAACATGGCTAACCTCAAAGCGGTGGAAACACCCTGTCGAGCCTCCGGGAGCACGGCTCAGACATGCTGGATCAAAGAATGATTCTACTTTAAGAGGCTGTAAACGCTCGTGGCTCTGGCTGCTGTACTGCGATGTATTTGTTTATAACGATGTACTTGATTTTTGCTGAACATGATCACAAAGTGCCGTTATTTAGTCTGTTTAACATCAAAGCAATGCAGGACGGACGTCTTCGCCTACTCAGACATGTCTCGAGGCTTTAATGATACATTTAGAGGTAGCAGTTTTAATGTATTTATTAGCTTCCTCTTTCTTCCACCTCAAAATTCCTGTCTCAGTGCTGTGCAGCATTCTCTCTTTTATGTTACTCTTCATCAGCACGGTGGCACAGTGGGTAGTGCTGTTGCCTCGCAGGCGAGGAGGTCCGTAGTTCGATTCCACCTGAGGCCTTTTTGTGCGCCGTTTGCATGTTCTCCCCGTGTCTGCGTGGGTTCTGTAAGTTCAAAAGACGGCACGAGCAGTGTGAACCTTCCTCCATTAAGGAAGGTCTAAAGCCTGAAAGTCTAAGGCCTAAAGCCGCTTTAATAATGGATGCCATCTGACCTTTTTCTCCGCTGCCCTCAGGACCAGAGCAGCTGCTTCTGACGCAGCGGGGAGGCAGAAGTCAATCCTAAATAAATGTCAAAGTGCAGTCAGTCACGGGGATTTAGGCATTTTGATTATCATAAAGAGAGTGCAGTACATGTTTCCTTGTGTCCGGGAGGCGGAGGATCAATTAGCTTAGTGAATAGTGCAGACGTTAACAAGAAACAAAACCATCTGAAGTCGTTTGTGAGGATGTTTATTTGTATTTGCTCAGACAACATGTGACGGACAGATGCAGCAGAAAGTCACAAAGCGGTAAGCAGCCATGTGTACAGAGATGAGCTGAGGAATCTGAGACTTCTTCTTTCATCTCTTTGTGAGACCTACACAAAGAGATGGGGATTTGTTCCACCCTCATTTCTTCGTTCATCCTGGGTTCTCTCTGTGGTTCCCTTGGCTGTAAGCGATGGGAAACTCCAAAAATGTCCAACAATGCCATTGTCAAACCGAGTAGAAAGTCGACATTGGGGCCGAGCGGCGTGACCCGACACTCTCCTATCGAGGTTCAGACGGTGTCGGATTCAAGCGGGTCAAGTCTTGCTGTACCTGAGTTTGTGCTTCCTTTGTCCACCTACAGAAATGTAAGCGCCGCCACAGCTGCCTTCGGCATGTGCAGCGTATTTGCTGCGCCCCATATGGTAAACGGCGTGTGGGAGCGAGGCCAGGTATCTTAATCCCCATCACCCTCAGGATTCCCCACCAAGAGATCCCATTAGTGAGGATGAAAGCTGTAATGTAGTCCAAAGAGGTGCGGTGGATTCAACCCCTGAAGGCCGGCGGTGACCTCCATCTGATCCTTCGCTTACTGGAATAACAGCTCTGGCTCCAGCAAGAAGTGTAAAAGAGCGCTGAACTGTAAAGTGACTTGATGTCTTAATGAACAAATGGACAGCCTGGACAGCGGAGGGGTCTTCGCTTTAGCATAAATAATAAGTGTGGCTGTTTGCAGCGAAGTTCCATCACGACGCAAGTTGCAGAAACAGCAGCTTCGTATCCGTAAATGGGCTTTTAAAGAGAACAGAACGATTCTCGCATGTTCACACAGGAATCTGAGCGGAGGAAGCGTGCCTTCATTCTTCTCAGATGTGCAGGGTACTGCATAGCCCTGGGTCAGGATCTGGTGTCACTGAGCAATAATCACACACAATGTGAACATGTGAAACAACTCAATGACTGGATGCCGAGAAATGTGCTCCCTTTAATGGTGCCTGGAGAGCAAGCAGAGAGGGAGGAGGGCACGAAAATGAAGAAATCAGAGGCACCTGAATGCAAATCGTGCCCTCCATCCTGACTGGAGGCAGAATCTGTAAATACTAGATGAAAGAAAACAAATAAAAGTCAGTCAAAAGGGTTTTAATTAGCAACGAATGAAGCATTTTGATTATGTTTTTTTTTTTATGTCTCAGTGCTTGTTTAGTTGTTACCATGTGCAGCTTTGCTATCATAGATAACGAGCCGGGGAATGTGATAGCTGTGCCAACGCTGAAATGGAATCAGCTGTGCTTGGACTGATCTCAAAATGATCAGAAACTGGAGGAACAAACCATTAAGCTCCATCTCCCAGCTCAACTCCCCGGCGGGGGCTGTGGACAACACAAGCGCCCTCCTGTTAAAGAGGGAGCAGAAAAAACAGAACTTTTTCTTTGTGTTTGTACGCCTGGAGATGAATGGAGACAGCGGCAGCCCAAAAATAATTGATGAACGTTAAATGTGCATAAGATGAGACTAGATTTGCTTCAACTTTATTGTAATTTCTCATGTCACGTCGATGCAAAGCAACTAAATGCAATTAGCATCTAACAAGAAGTGTGTAAGGAGTAATTCAATGATATAAAATGCAGTAATATATAGAGTGCAAGGTATGAAACTTTATCTAAACATGTTTCTACATGAACGTCTCTTGCTGTATAAAAGCCATGGCTGTGAAACATCCAGAGGTCTACTTGAAGACAGTTCCGGATTTTTAGGTTTTTGGCTTCTAGACTTTGGCTGTTTACACAGACTGTAAATGGAAAAGTCCGAGGCTGGGATGGTGATGGTAAAAAGAAATGTTTCCACCAGTCTTGGCAACAAGCTCTGGATGTTTCCTTCCATCTCTGCTCTGCATGGAGGTGATATTCAAAGTCGTGGCCCTTTCGCGTGTTACAAGGACCTGGAAACCATTTGTTGATCCATCTTTGTTTTAACGTAGAAGCGGAGAAACCCCCAGCGGTCCATCAGCCGGGTTCTATTCCTCTCTACGATGTGAGAATGAGTTTACAACAAAGTTGTTTTCCATGTGATATGAATTACGGTATGAGAATAGACACGTTTAATCATAATGACCATCATTTTTGTGCACTCGACTCCGTTCACTAAGTTCACTGAATCTGCTGGATGTCATTTCTCTTTGTCTCTCAAGGCTTGGGATTGTATAAGTCAGTTTTTTGCAGGATGCCTTGCTGTTGAACTCATGACTTATTCTTCTTGAGGAGCTTTCTTACACTTTGCATGCCGCTGCCAAAGCGGGAGACAAGCCCAGAAAGACCAGCAGTGGTTGGACCGCGGCCTGCTGCAACACACCCCAACAACCGGCCGCACGCGTCCTCGAGCTCACAAAGCAATTCCTCCTGCAGCAGCTACGACAACAGAGCGCCTCCTTGAAACTCCTGCTGATGGCTTCTGAGGCTCAGCTCCTGTTTAGGGATTACTTTCCACTGAACTCTGGCGAAATGCCGTTCAGCGAGCGCAAGTGGAAAGTGTGATATGAATTTTTCAACACAATGGTTTTGGAAGCACAAGTGTGGTATAGAAATACGTGGTTGATTGCACTTTTCCGAAGGTGCACTGCCAGTGTCAACTGGAAACCTGGACTTTTTACAACTACGTATCAGAAGCAGATTCCTGAGGCAGATGGGAAGAGCTTAAAATCAGCCCTGCGGGAAATATACATAAATACATGCAGGACTAATTCAGCTATCAGCCACTAGTTTTGTGAATTCTGTTTCCTTTAAAGTTTAAGTTTTTCTGATGTTGCACACGCTGGTTCCAGAGAACAGGACTTAGACGGTCAAAGTAGCAGCACTAATCCTTCCATCCCGGCAGGCCATCATGCAGAGGGACACTGCTACCTAGAGGTCAATAAGGAAACCTACACGTAGTTTGTCCCAGTACAGTATATTCACACCCTTTTCCACTATCCTCCAGCACAGATCTCACTTTTGGCTTCCAACCACATCCTTTGAGTTTCCACAGTGCAGATTTTCAGAAACATATTTTCAAAAAATGTCCATTGTCGCACATAATTTATTCACTGAACCTTTAAAGATGTTACCTTGGAAATAGTAATGAAGAAAGAATCAAATCTCGGTTTATTTAAAGATTTATTAATTTATAATACAAGCTTTTATGTAGACCACATTGCATTTTTAGTTTTTACATTTATTCATACCGAGCTAAACTTCATCGCAGTGACACTGATTGACAAAACACAAACCAAAGGACACTCAATGGAAGGAATCAAAGGGTCTCAGACGGTTTCCAAGGAAACCACAGCCCATCATGAATCCCAGTGGGCCACCTTTTTTCTTTTTTACACATGCCCTCACTCGTTCTCACAAAGTATGCCACGTGCGTAACGCATCCTCAGTCACACTCGTACGTAAACCCACCCACACTAAAATCAAACAAATACCTATACACAAGATAAAAATTGATATATTTAAATTTCAATAGTAATGATATTACTGAATTCCACGATAAAAGGCAAACAAATAGTAAAGACAGCATTCAAATGAAGAGGAGGTGAAACGCCAGCATCTTTTCTTTTCGGGG
This sequence comes from Brachionichthys hirsutus, assembly GCF_040956055.1. Classification (NCBI taxonomy): domain Eukaryota; kingdom Metazoa; phylum Chordata; class Actinopteri; order Lophiiformes; family Brachionichthyidae; genus Brachionichthys; species Brachionichthys hirsutus. The sequence continues at coordinate 6,003,514 of NC_090902.1, forward strand.
AGTTGGTTGTCTCGCAGCGGCGACACTCCTCCTCCTCCTCCTCTTCTTCAACCGCTTCGTCCGTCTGCGTTTAACTGGCCAATGTCGGCTCCCGTAACCCGGGAGCGTCGACAGCCTAGTCCGTAAAGTCGAAGCCGGCGGCGCAAACACGTAAAAGTGAACGCCCCCCCCCCCCCCCGAGCGATCCAGCAAGCACTCTGACGTCTTTACAAGCCTCGCGGGGAATCCGTTCCGGTTTCCCTCGGACCCGTACGTCCCTCCGGTGTTTACACAGCTTTTCCTAATAAAAGTCTTTTCCAAACCGGTCCTCTGCCAGGACCGTACGGGTGTAAGGAAACGGCACGAACGCCACCGGTGGTGAAACAGAGGAGTCTCATGAGGAGGATGGCACATTTTCTAACACATGGGGGGGGATTTAGGTCTATTCCTGTGACCAAATTAAAAACATTTAGGAGAAGAATGAAGGTGAATTTTAACACTTCTGAATTAAAAGACCGACTAAGTGCAATGAGAGGATTAGCGTCGTTCAGTAAGACCTGGGGAGAAATCAGCGTGACTAGTAGGGAGGGGAAATACCACACACGCGTCTTTTATAGAAATACTGTCCAGGAAGAGCAAAGAGTTCCTTTTTCACTATGAACGCTCTTTAAAACGTGTCCAGCAGCAAACCGGTCAGCGAGGGCAGCTATAGTTTAAAATCATGATGTTCAAATAAGAGGAATAACAGCAACTCCTGCCAATACAGTAACAGAGTGTGTGTGTGTGTGTGTTGGGGGGGGGGGGGGGTTATTTTGTTTTACAAGAGGAGGCAGCAGTTGCTCTCTGTGGTTTTTTCTCTGTTCCTTTGACCTACAAAGACAAGACAGCAGAGGTGAGATAATAACGCCACAGGCTGAGTGGGATCTGGTCGTTGACATTTATTATGGATTATGTAGCTATAGAATCCCATTTTCTATCCAATTGTGTGTGTTGAGAAATCTACAATTCTCTTAATTAAACTATGACAAAAAATAAATACAAAAATAGATCCCCACCATGAGAGTTGGGCTCCGGAAGCGTCTCTCTGGCAACCAAGTGCATGACGGTTGTTCGGCCCGGTGGCAGCTTCAGGGCTTCAAACAAACAAACAAAGATTCGTTATTTATTAGCCTGGATCATACGGTGGCAGAGCCTATAAAATCCAGTTTACATAACGATGTCAGACAAGAGATTTCCTCGTCAGTGAGAGGACGACGCAGGAAATGTTAAAGCTAAATTTCACACGAGACGGTGGGTTTGAACAGAGATGTTCAACAATGTGGGCGAATGAGGTTGAACCTGAGGCGCTTCATGTTCATCCAATTATAATAAGCGACTCAAAATCGCCATGGTGACGGCGTCTTTGCTGGGTAATGGGCTTACCTCCCAGGGTAACGTTGCCATGGAGGAAGCGTCCCTGAAAGATGAGGCGGAGAATACTGGGACTGCTCACCGTCTCTTCCTCCCATCCTGTCAGAGCAGAGAAACGAGGGCATTGCTCACTTTAACCCAGGCTATAGTGGATGTTTGAGGACACTTCTACTATGCTAATGTCAAAGTATTTAAAGATAAAACTACAAATACCCTTACGATGACAATATCCCTCTGCCCCCCAAGAAACCTAAAACATTTTACCACAGATAAATTTGATTTATCCTCACATACAATACGAAGATTACCTGCAGGCCAGTTTTCAAATACATGCTTGGCGATGTCTGTGGCCGAGTCATTTGGAGAGAAAGTGAAGTCTTGCGTCTTCCCGCTGACCAGGATAAGGCGGAGGTTCACCTACGACGGCAAACGAAGACAGCTTAATCTGAGCCCACAGAAAAACCGCATCAACACAGAGCCAACGCACACGCCGCCGTTTCATCTACGTTATCCTTAAATGGTTGTGGTGGAATCCCTCGACTTACTGTAACCTCTACAGACATGGGGTGACCTTCAGAAGGCTGCAAAGACACGGGCATTCCACTCTAACGAGCTTTATCCACACCAGAGCCCCACCCGCTTCCAGAGATGACAACAGATATGGGTGGGGCGGGGGCAGGGGGGGCAGACAGTGGGCCTTTAGTATCTCCGGGCTGTTGGCCTAATGCGATAACCCCAGGTGTCCCAGACAGCTCTTGGTCATGCTATTAAATTTACATGGCCAGTGCGTTTCTCAGAGGGGGACAGCGCATATAAGTGTGTGGGGAGGGTGTCCAAGAGTGGGGCTTTCTCCGTATTGCATCCTTAGTGCAACTACAGAAAACAATGTTTAAAAAAACAACGAACTACAAATTAAAGATTGATCAAATAAACATGAGAGAAAGAAAGAAAAGTAAAATCCAGGAATAAATCGTAGACTGAGGACTAGATGCAAGGTTTACCCTACAAACTCTTATTCTCTAACAAAACTATAAAGAAATGCTTGTAATCAAGATGAAGCAGTTATCAATACTGCGGTATTTACATTTATTTACATTTATGTCCTCTTATATACTGTATATGCAGCCAGGTCAGGGTCAGGGCTGAATTCATTGAACACTTAACGTCTAATATCGTTACTTACTGATCCATAATCCATCATGTCTCAATCAATATTCCTTCAAACAAATCTTTCTACTTGAACAGCTCCGCTCGTATGTCAGAATTGATGGATGGAATTCATTGTCATTTATATTTGTTGCCAATTCTTCAAAAAGACAGCACACGTACGGTCGGGCAGGGTAAACAAAGAGACTTAACCATGAGGCGTGACGTCAGAGAGGGATGACCCCACTCTGATCTGTTTACAAACGTGATCCTCCCCCGCCGGCCCTCCCCTTCCCTCCCCTTCCCTCCCCCGTTTGAACCGAATAACCTCGATACAGGGTTACCTACCCGTGTCGTCATTAACGAGCTTTGTTGCCATGCCTTTCATCCCCCAAAAAATAAAAACAAAGTCAAATCTGCCTGGTTACTCGTGACATCATAAATGCCCTTGAGGTTATCCAATCCAAGAGAAGATGATAAATCATAACACTGTTGTGAATTAATTCCCTTTTCAAGAGAAAACATTGTGAACAAAGGCTTAAAAGTTTTTTGTTGTTGTTGTGCCAAAGTAGCCAGTGGCTCCTCCACTTAACGTACTCCATCCATAAAGAAATGGTATTAGATACAAAGCAATTATATTATTAATTATGTATCTGACCAAAAATATATAGAAAGAAAATTCTAATATCTAATCGTTATCTGTGATCGTTATTGCAGGTTTGACAATCAACACCAATATACACTAAAAAAAAATTCCTCCATCTTTACTTCTTGTTATTATTTCTGTCTGTAAATGCATTCGCTTCATTCCTATGGTGGGGCAGGATTTATCAAGAGGGTACAATCAATTGGCATTTAAACCTTGAAAGGAAAGTAGGGCAACGTTTTAACTGGGATTAGACAGATGGCGTCCACAGAAACAGCAGCCACTGGCCCAGCTAAGTGTTTGTAGTCGGAGGCTAATCCATGAACCCCCCCAACCCCCCAACCCGAAAACCAATATTACTTTAATTTGGGGAAACATTTCATATGTTTTCACCGAGATTTAGATAATAGCACGCAGCAGCGGTGCGTGTACAGAAAGCAGATAGAACACATGCTTCCAGCAAACCGAGATTAGCACCGCGTTGCTAGCTGCCATTCTGAAGGGGGGGCAGAGGCTAACCCACCATATCGAGATCCCTCTGGGTGGTCATGGCTCGGTGAGGGGAAGGGAAAGGTCGTGGACGCGGAGCGGAGGACGGGGCTCGGTGTGCTTCAGCTGCTGGAGACGGGGCCACGACCCTGGGACAAGCAAGGGAAGCGGCGTGAGGACCATCGCTGCACGACGTGTCATCCGTCATCACGCAAGCTAGCACGATGCTAACGTTAAAAGTAACACCACAGCATTGTCAATCAAGCGCAACCCCCGCGCACAGTGGAGTAGTTAGTCTGAAATCATATTACATCTAGTTGCTCAAGATAACAAGCGCAGCTCCACCGGCTAATCGCTTTTCTAGCTTTAACAGTTAGCTAGTTAAGCCAGTATGAAAATGCTGCTTACATTAGCGAGGCTCAACAACAGCTCATCATTAGCTGGTTTGTAGCAGCATACCAGCTCAGAAGATTACCCCCATTTTAACATTTATACTTCTCCCAATGCCGAAAAAGAGCTCTGCCTTGGCTTTTGCTAAAGTTAGCGTTCGCTAGCTTTGCGGATATCGTACTACCGCTGGCTATCTGCTGGTTGGCTAGCTAGCTAACTAAACGTGAAATGCTAATCGATGTGTCGCCGACCTCACCTGCATCTGATAATTATGATGGAATTTTACATTCAGTTGAATTGAAAGTTCAGAGGGAAGCGCTTTTCAGGAAGAAAACATCGAGTGTCGAGGGATATCGGTGCCTAATGGACGGAAAGACGCCGGATATCAGCTGGTTGTAAACACAGAACGACCGCAAGGACATCTGGGAACTGAAGTTTACACTAATTTAATGGTTCTCCATTACGTCATAGCTAATATTAAAAAGTATAGTCCACTGTCTCACTGCATTCATGACAACTAGAAGGTCACTCAGTAAAGAACATTCCCTCACCAAGCCCTGACAGTCCCTTTTAATTAAAATACAATTATTACTTTAAACGAATATGGCTAAGATCACCATCTTAGAATAGAATTTCCCTCTGGGACCAATACAAGTATTCTGATTGTGATTCTGACTATAAAGTAGGAGGTAAGAGAAAATCCAACGATGTAAGAAATTGCATTTATAATTGACATTGAATTGCTTTAACACCTGTTGAAGCCAATAATGTAATAACTGGCCAATAATGTAATAAAAGTCCTGAACTGATAACGTAATAACTTTTGGCTAATAACATAATAATTTATTTTGTTATTGGCTGTTTATTACGTTACCGGCTGTTATTACATTATTGGCTTCAACAACCCACCCCATGAAGTAATCGACAGAACACTCAAATTTTTGGAAAATAAGGTCTTAATGAAACCTTCTGAAAAATTTGTCAAAAAAAAAAAAGAAACAACATACATTTTTATATAAGTACTCAAATTTATATAACTTTTGGAATTTTTCAAAAAACCAAAACTAAGTAAAATATATTTGGAATCAAGGAATATAATTTGTCCCTGATGAGACTAATCGAACCCGAGACCTGCCTTAAATGAATTCAACTAAGTAACCTCAGCTGACCTCGTGCTATCTGTTTGTAGATTAAAGTCACATCTCACTTCATTGATGAATGGAGTTGATTCAGGGTTCAAGAGAGGAACTCAATTAGTTAATTATTTTTGAGATGCAGTTGAATTTCTCTGTAAAACTATCGAGATCTTTGAGTTGAGATTATTTTGACATTTATTTTGTTCCCAAACAGGATCATTTCTTGACACATTTTATTGCGGGGTGTGCCCTAATATTAATTTGTTGTCCCATAAAATCTTTCATTTAAAGTGTTAATAAGATCCTATCTTTGGCAGAGGATTACTTCACATTTAGAGTACTGTATTGTGAAAATTAGATGTTTTTCTTTAAATCCACAGCGCCAATTCAAAGCAGCTTTAACCCAAATACAAGCACCAAGATGTCCGCCACGCAGTTAACTTCTCGTCACAGTGATTCGCCGCTATGTGCTGCAGTGTATATTCAACAATCTATTTATCAGCACAAAGCAACAGCTGAGATTAAAGCATTTTGCCGATAGGAAATAGCACAAATGATCTCATTTTGGTGATAAAACAAGATGGCTAGTATAACTAATCTATTTTCATGTAACTAAGGAGTAGTAGAATTTGTAGAGGTTACATAGGTTCTGTGTTTAAAATACAATAACAATGTAGTGAAGAGTTGCCCTTTATGTATCTTTAATATTTGTATGTTCTTTCATTCCCATGGTTAAAGGTGAATTCAGGCACATTCTTTGGAAGTGACTTTGATTAAGATGATTGGTTTTCCAGGACATAATTCAAGAACTGTTCGATTTCTTTTTTTTTTTAAGAATTGCATTCATATATGTTACATAATCTTTAGAGGTGCATTTAAAATTCACTATAATTCACTTTTTCAGAGGATTATTGCCGTGTTTGTGGATATTTACTTAATATTTAATGCTATTCTTTAAAACGTATTTATTTTTATTTTAATTTTTTAGATCAGAGTTAAATCATTGCGATCTAAAGCACCGGCAACACCTTAACTCCCCTCAGTGTTCCTGGGAGTTGGCGCACGTTTACACATAATGTCCTGTTACATAATAGATTATTTCAGGTACATGTTGCACTGTTTACGCCCGAGTCGTCACGTGAATGACTCGGTTTCCCAGAAATCCGCACGGCGCATGCGCAAACGTCGTCGCCTGACAGCGGTAAACAGACGTCAGAAGGGAGTCTTCGCCTCGAGTCAAAACAAAACAAAACAAGTCGAAAAAGACAGAGAAAGAGCGGCCATTTCACCCGCCGCGACGGCGGAAAGTTATGTAAAAGTGTTCGGTGAGTAGAAATGGCGACTTGGAGGCAGTTATCGGCGGCGTCTCATTGACTTCTTCGCGGATTTTAAACTCTGTAGTAGCCGAAGCTTCAACCAGCTAGCGCTACGGGGGCTATCGTGCTATCTTCAAAGTACAGCGACCGGGAACCGACAGACCGACCGACCACGCAGAACACGGGAATACGCTTTGTAGTTGTTTTTTCTTTTTCTTTTTTTTTTTTAACGAAAACGTGAGGCCGCTTATCCGTCTGAGCTCTGGGCCTCGGTCAAGAGGTTTCCCCCCTCGCCCAGCCGCCTCTCCGAGCATCGTGTGCCGCGGCAGGAGTCGCGGACTGCGGGGCGAACATGGCAGGCGGGGACACGCGCCCGGCCGCGATGTGGCGGAGCGCGCGGCCGTGAAGCGGCGAGTTTTGGGGGTTTTCTTACGTACGTTTCTGTCAGAAGTTTATTCGACATTTAATTAAATCCGCTCTCTCTCTTTCCTGTTATTGACATTTCTTCGGAAGGCGCCGCGGCTTTTAAGGCCACGGAGACGCGTCAGCGCTGCTTTTAAAAACTTTTTGGCTGTTTTTGGAAACAACATATTTGTGGCGGAATCAGCACGTTTGTTCCACTTTGCACTGATTTTGGGGATATTTTTTTTAAAAGTCGGTGTTGAAGTTTTGCTGCAGCGCCTGAATATCACGTTGTTTACAACTGTGATCAGATAATCCCTGCTTGTTGTCTTCAAGGCGTTGCAGTTAAAAACATTATCCTGGGTTATACACAGTGGATTATGTATAATTGTACATTTTTGGCACGAGAAACCCTTCCGTTTTAATTTATTCGCGGCATCAGGGTTTAAAGAGTATATTTCACTGTTTTATTAATATTAAAATTGATCGACAAGAAAATAAGTATTTTTTTAATACCTTTTTTTTAAACTTCCGTGGATGTTTTGATGCTCTTTTATCTCGTTCAAACAAAGGAACCGCCATCACAACAGTCCTTCACTCGATATAAAGCGGAAGGTTTATGATAGTTACTATTAAGGAGATTATTTGGGTTCCCTAATCTCCAATCTGAGGATTAACCGAGGCTATTGGTGTGTCCAGATTATTACGTCTCTATTCTCGGCCCCCTCTGTTTACACCCCCGCCCCCGCCCCGCGGTGACTGGAGCATATTGTTTTTTGTGTCTGGACCGTTAAAGGCTATTTTTAACTTTTAAGGTGGACAAGTCTTTTTTTAGTTGACTGGACTTTTAGCGGACGACCATGGAGGACGCGTCGGCACCCCCCATCGACCCAGATTTCGAGCCGCAGAGCAGACCCCGTTCCTGCACGTGGCCGCTGCCGAGACCGGACATCTCGGTTGTGAAACCGGAGAGCGGGGACGGCACCGAGTCCGCCGCCGGGACTCCGCCCGCCGACGAGGACAAGCCGGAGCCGCAGCAAATCACGTCGGAGCCCGAGAAAGCTGTGGCGTCGACCGAGGGAGGGCTCGTGGCCGGCGTGGGCGGAGCTGGCGCGACGCCCCGGAAGGGCTCGTCCCGACGCAACGCGTGGGGGAACCAGAGCTACGCAGACCTGATCAGCCAGGCCATCGACAACTCGCCCGAGAAGAGGCTGACCCTGGCGCAGATCTACGAGTGGATGGTGAAGACGGTGCCTTACTTCCGGGACAAGGGAGACAGCAACAGCTCCGCCGGCTGGAAGGTGAGAGCGTGGGGGGGGGGGGGGTGTCCACGGGGGCCACGGGGTCTTTATGCGCCGTGAGATATAAGAGACCTGTGAAGAAGAAAAGAAAACTCAACTCAAAGTTGTGTCAATATTATGGTTTACAGGTATAAAAAAAAAGTTTCTATGGAGTTTTTATTTATTTTTATATTTGAGGGGGTTCATAATGAGACATAAACATTACACAGTTTTAAATTTAAATTGGGTGATTTAAATATATTTACATATTTGTAGGGGTCAGAAGTTCTACGAAAATAGATCTGGATTCACACGAGAGAAAATCATATTTTGTCGGTCGCTCATCAGCCGCTGGATGACAAACGCGCGATTCCGAATTAGGCGGCGCGCCTTCGACTGGCACGCAGCAGTCGGGACTAAAACGATGTCACCATGGCAACATGCGGTGCTGCCTGGAAGATGTGACCCAAGTTGATCGGCTTCAGTGCTTTGTAATTATTTGAATGATCAAATCAATACTTCAGAGCCGTTATCAGTTTTATATAGTTTGATGTTGTTAAAATAAAGTTCACAGAATTAAAGATGTGGAAATGTCGCGTAAGAGTGCAGATAAAAGTTAATAAACATGAATGCGTAACAGAAAGGTTACTCACATTTCTTTCTCTGATAGATTGAAAATCAATAAGATGATTTGGCGTAACCCTTCTAAGGATCATTCCAGACGTTTTACCGGTTGTGCAGGTGAGGCTCTCTCTCACCGTGCCCTTTTCCTTTCTTCGTCTTTGTTTCCAGAATTCGATTCGCCACAATCTGTCGCTCCACAACAAGTTCCTGCGGGTCCACAACGAGTCGACGGGGAAGAGCTCCTGGTGGATGCTCAACCCGGAAGGCGGGAAGACGGGCAAAGCTCCTCGCCGCCGCGCCGCCTCCATGGACAACAGCAGCAAACTGCTGAAGAGCCGCATGAGGGCCAAGCAGACCAAGAAGCAGGCGGGGGCGGCCGGCCTCGGGGAAACCGGGGGGGCCCTGCAGGGGGACGGCAACGCGGCTTCGGCGGGCGCTGACAGCCCCAATTCGTCCCAGCAGTTTCCTAAATGGGGGGTCAGCAGCGGCAGCCCCTCGTCCCGGGGCAGCCTGGAGGACTCTGACATGTGGACCGCCTTCAGGCCACGCCCACGCACGAGCTCCGACGCCAGCAACCTGAGCGGACGTCTGTCCCCGATCGGCCCGGGACAGGAGGACGACGACAACCTGCCCGAGGACTCGCTCCTGGGGAGGTACGCCGCCAGCAGCCTGACCCCCACCCTCACCGAGACGCTGATGGAGGAGCTGGATCTGATCGACGGCCTCACCCTGATGACTGGACAGCAGGGCGGGGCCAGCCCCAGCACGGCCCCCCCGG